>NW_026626022.1:1737-5463 GCF_030028575.1 Malurus melanocephalus
CCAGCCCCGCGTTCTCCTGTCCCGGTTCCAGCCCCGCGTTCTCCTGTCCCGGTTCCAGCCCCGCGTTCTCCTGTCCCGGTCCTGTCCCGTGTCAGCCCCGCGTTCTCCTGTCCCGGTTCAGCCCTGTGCCAGCCCCGCGTTCTCCTGTCCCGGTTCCAGCTCCGCGTTCTCCTCTCCGGAGCAGCCGGGGAACATTTCGGGCTGGTTCTGCTGCAGATTTGCCCCGGGAAGGGGCGGCAGAGCAGCAGGGCAGGGCTGGGGCTCCGCGGCAAAGCTCTCTGAGGTGATCCGGGCTGGACGGATTGGGTCTTGTTGTGTCTTGGGAGGGCTGGAGAACGCGTCCCTTGCTGAGAACCCGCTGGCAGCGTGTGCCGGGCAGTCCGAGCGGTCACCGCTGCACATTTTCACCCCCTTCCTGCCCTCTGGGGCTCCCAGCAGGAACTGGGGGTTGATGTGGGATGGATCTGCCCCTGCAGGACCCAGAGCAGAGCGAGGGGTCAGGGGAAGGCAGAGCGGGGACTCGGGGACTGGGGAAACATCTCCGGAGATCCCTGAGAGCGGAGATTGTGCGAGCCGGGCTGGCAGATGCTGTGCTCTGCAGCAGAGGTCACTGTGCGGCCGGGAGAGCGGGGAGAGGGACGGGAGAGGGATGGGAGAGGGGCAGGATGGGGAGAGGGATGGGGAGAGCCGAGGGATGCGGGGCTGCCGGTGATGCTCCCCACAACCCGCGCGTCCCGGGCAGGGGGAGGGTCCGTCCCGCATTCTCTTCACCTCCGTATCCCCTTCATCCCTTCATCCCCTTCATCCCCTTCATCCCTTCATCCCCTCATCCTCTTCATTCCTTCACCCTCGCATCCCCTTCATCCCCTTCATCCCCGCATCACCCTCATCCTCTTCATCCCTTCACCCCCTCATCCTCTTCATCTCCTTCACCCCTCATCCTCTTCATCCTCTTCCTCCCCTTCATCCCCTTCACCCCCTCACCCCCTCATCCCCTTTTCCCCGTATCCCTCTCCGCTCTCCGGGGCCGCATCCCGGCCGGAGCTGATGGGGCAAAGGGAAGAGCTCTCCATCCGCCCCGAGGGAAATTGGAGCAGAATTCCAGCGGGGAATTAGGGGCGGTCACCGGGAGCCGAGTGAATCCAAACTTCCCCAAAGTCCCGGTGGGTTTTCCTCTCCCCGGCCCAAGAACGGCTGTGGAAAACCTCTCTGTTTTTAGGTTTTAGGGTGAAGGGAAGATTTTTGGGGCCTAAAATAGGAGGATGTGAGATGCTGTGACCTGGMCACGGTGCTGGAGGTTGAACTGTGCAGGTGCCGGGGTGAGGCGCAGGGCTTCAGGGGCTCAGGGTGACCCGTTTGGGACAAACAGCATCTACAGGCACCAAAACTCCGTGATTTGTTGTTTTTGGTTATTTACCTGTTTACTGGAGAATACTGGAGAGAGAGAGGTGGATAATGGAAAGGTTAAGCAGCAAATTGCTGTGCTTCTGCCTGGCCAGAGACCGCGGGGCACAGCCTTCCTGACCCGTCCTAATGGGCAAGAAAAATTATTTTGGCTTCCACTAAAGGGCAATTTTCTGATCAGCTCTCATTTTCTCGGTAGAGAAGAGAGAACAAAAGGAGAGAAATATAAAAAAAAAAAAAAAAAAAAAAAAAAAAAAAAAAAAAAAAAAAAAAAAAAAAAAAAAAAAAAAAAAAAAAAAAAAAGAGGAAGAAAGAAAAAAAGAAAGAAACACTTATGCTTTAATGGAAGCTCATTTTTGTAAAGTACCCTCATGGCCCCTGTGGGCCCGTGGAATTAAGCGCTGTCATTCAGAGCTGAAAGCGGAGCCATCCAGTTTGCAGACACCTGTCATAATTAAACTAATGGCTCTGAAAATGTGCCTTGATATTAAATCTATCTTCCACCGAGGAGCAGGGCTGATTAAAACCGCTGTTTGACAGTTAATGATGAACCTCKCGCTTGCTGAGCTCCGTAACTGGAACAGACCGGCTCAGCCCCCGCTCCCCTCGGAGAGCCCTTCCCAAATCTCCCCCTCCCACCCCAGACAGGGCTTTTTCCCCATCCAGGATTGGGATTTGGGGGTGCTGAGGCTCCGGGGGAGCTCCTGGAGGGTCGGGAATGCTCAGGCTCCAGCGGGTGATTCCAGCAGTGAGAGGGGAAGGGATCATCCGGACAGTGCCAGGGTTTGGCTCACTCTGTGCCTCTGCTGCTGGAAAAACGCTGAATCACGTTTTTCTGCCCAGAAAATGTGCCCAGGGCTGGCAGAGCTCAGAGAGCTTTGCCAGGCCCTGTCCCGGGTATTTTTGTCGGGATAGGATCAATCTCCAGGATCACCGACTGCTGCTTCATCCCCTGAGGATGTCAGAGCCAATTCCCTCTGACATCACAGCTGGTTGCCAGGGCAATGGGATTATTATCGAACAGAGAGAGAGGAGAGTTCCCAGGGAGCAAAATCAGCGTTCACTTGGAAATGTGTCCAGTGCCCGCTTTGTATTTCCCATTTTCCACCCCCCGGTCCAGCCCAAAAATCCCCCAAAGTGTCCCCCTTTCCCTTGGCCACTGCTGCTGCCCTCAAAAGCACAAAATCAGGGCCAGCCACGAGGGTGCAAATCCCACGGGCCCCACAGGGAATTGGTTTTGACACTCGGTGACCGGGGGCACAAAAATCCCCCAGGGAACCACCCAGGGCTAAATAACCCCGGTAACTGGTGCGACACAAACTCTGCAAAGGGCAGACAGGATCAGCAGTTGCAAGGAGCATTTATTTATTATTGTTATTATTATTAATTTATTATTATTATTATTGTTGTTGTTGTTGTTGTTGTTGTTGTTTTGTTCTTGTTGTTATTATTATTATTATTAATAATAATATTAATATTATGGTTGTTGTTCTTGTTGTTATTATTATTATTATTATTATTATTATTATTATTATTATTATTATTATTATTATTAATAATAATATTATTATTGTTATTGTTACTGTGGTTTTTGTTGTTTTTTGCTGGCTCTCCTGCTCTCTGGGTGTTTTAATTCCCCAGTTTTACCATGGAGATATCAAATCTTCCTTGTCTGCCCTTTTTTAGGGAATTTGAAGGGTTTTATGGGGTTGATGAGCTCTTTGGTCCATGGGGGCATTGTCCCTGCCCAGATGACCCCTGGAGGAGACCGAGGAGATTCTGGATCCCTGAAGGGTCCTTTGGGCAGTTTTTAATCCAAATTCAGGTTTTTTAACCCAAATTCAGGGTTTTAACCCAAATTCAGGTGCCGAGCCCCGTTTTGGGTCTGCCTGGTGCCCTCCCTCGCTGTCATTATCTCCCTTCGCCACAGCAGCAATTACCAGCAGATTAGGCAGCATTAAGCACTCTTTAATTTGACACATCGCAATGATCTCCATTCAGCCTTTCTGCTCGAATAACTCTCCATAAATATTTTGTGAGGCTCCCAAAATAAACAGAGGCCGGGGCTGTTTGCACAGCTGAGATCCCTGGGAGAGCCCGGGGTGGCACCGGGGGATGGATGGGGCTGAGTGGTCACTTGGGTGTGTGAGAGAATTAGGGACTGGGAAAACACCTTTGTAAAGCAGAAGGGAAAATTATAACCATAATCTATGCCTTGCACCGATGGCAATTTAATAGGAGACATTTTTTTAAACAACAGCCCAATAAAGAGAGATGGGTATTTATGCAAGAAGTGGCTGCATTAGAAGAAATAATAATTAC
>NW_026626022.1:7778-8325 GCF_030028575.1 Malurus melanocephalus
TGTGGGGCTTGAGGAAAGGGATGGACAGAGCACAAAAAATGGATTTTTGGGGAGGTTTCCAGCCTGTGCCTTGGGGCTGAGTGGATCCATCTCATCCAGGACTGCCAGCCTTGCCCTCCCCAGGCTCTGCCATCCCAMCCAGCCTGAGCTCATCCCAAAAATGGGACCCAGACACTGCTGGAAACCTCAGACTGTCCGAGCTGGGGAAGAGCAGCTCAGGCTGATGTGGGGAGGGAATTTGGAGCCTCAGATTATGGAGCAGAAGCACAAAACGCTGGGAAGGAGGAGGAGAAGGTTCCCTGGCCCTGATAGGGATTGGAACAACCTGAACCTCTCACCCCAAACCATTCCCTGGCTCTGATTCACCCACCATGACCATCCTGGCACAGGAACATTCAACCCTTGGAGATTCCCAAACACAGAGCTGTGGTCACAGCACTTCTTCCACAGCACAAAGGASGAAAAGAAAGGAGAAAAAAAAAATAAATCACAAGTAAATAAAAAGAAGCCCATTTGCAAATATTGTAAGGAATGCATGTTCTCATAC
>NW_026626023.1:0-8434 GCF_030028575.1 Malurus melanocephalus
CAAAAAAACCCCAAGAAACTAAAAACCCCTCAAATCAAACAAAAAACCTAAAAAAATCCCCAACCCAAACCCAGAAACCATCCCCGTCCAAGAATCCTCACCCCTGTTATGCAGGAAGGCATCCCTAAGATTTTGGTTTCTGTAAATTTAAGTAACTTTAAACAGCCTGGAAGGAAGGAGAACAAACAAACAGTTCATCTGCACAGAGAGACTGTGTCTATGAGTAAGTAATTTAGTTTATAGTGTGGAAGAAAAAAGTGACTGAACAGTAATTAGTTTACTGTATTGTTTGTAGTAATGTTATATGATTAACAGAGCATAAATTGAAGAAGATGAGTGAGGGATTTTGCATTAGTGCTGTGGATTGCCTCAGCTTTGATAGAAACATGAGAGGATTATCTCTTTATTAACATGTCTGTTGGCAAAAGATGAAATATTTCTGGTGCTGCTGTGTGTAACTTCCAATTTTACAAATAAAGCAAAGAAGTACTCTTTTTCCAAGGGGTCAAAGTTAAAAAAGGAAGAGCAGAAATCTTCTTTCCTGGGCAAGGACACCTGGGCTTGTGACAAGAGAAGAATACTGCTGATGGGTTTTTTTAGGTAGTGGCTAGGCTACTGTTCAGCCCAGGAGGAACAGGATATTTTCACATTTTA
The DNA here is from genome assembly GCF_030028575.1 of Malurus melanocephalus. NCBI lineage: Eukaryota > Metazoa > Chordata > Aves > Passeriformes > Maluridae > Malurus > Malurus melanocephalus. The sequence goes on from NW_026626023.1 coordinate 655, forward strand.
GGATGAGTGCTGAGGCAAATTGCACGAGACAAGTAGAGTAAAAAATCTTGCTGAGAACTAGTCAATGCTCCTTCTGCAGGAAACATTAAAACACGTATACGTTTAAAATTGAAATTTGAAATTCAGACTTTGGCACTTTTAATATTTGACTCTATTTCTTGTTTTTCATTAACAAAACTTGTTTATTGCTAATATTTTCTGCAGAAATGTGCCTAGTATCAGAAAGCTAAATAAAAAAAATAATAATGTCCAACTGGAATGATACTATATTATGCATCTCATAGAGCTCAATATTACTGAATAGCAAGGAAATTGGYACCTGAGACATGAAAGGGGCTTTGYAAGCTTCTAGCTGAAGACCCAAGGGAGAGGGGAGTCAGAAAATCATTCTGGCAGGAGGGAACCTAGCTAACATCCTGCTCAAAGCATGTCAGCTATGGATCATCTGAGCTTTGTCCAGTTGGGTTTTGAAAATGCCTGAGGATGGTGGAGGTTGCACAACCTCTTTTGGCCCCTGCTTCTCTGCTTAATTATTTTTATAGTGACTCTTTTTGCCTTGTACCCAGTCAGAATAATTTGTTTCAATTAGTGCCTGCTGTCTCTGATTTTCCTGTTGTGCACTCTGACAGGCTTTATTTTCTTGGCAGTCCCTCAGTACTGGAGAGCTACAGTAAGGTCCCTCACAAAGCTTTCCATTTTTTTTTTTTCCAAATCCAGCAAGCAAGTTGCCTCAGCATCTTTTTAAAGGACAGGAGTTTTTGTGCACCAATTTTGTTGCCCTTTTAACTTGCTTGACTTTATTAATATCATGAATTCACTGATCCTGGAGAGTCCAATACTGGATGCACTGAGTAAAGGAGAATATTTGCTTCCCTTGAGCTGCTGGCTGTCTTTCTCTTGGGATAAAAGAGGCTGGGATGCTGACAGCTGTCACTGCTGCCAGGACACACTGTCCATGTGGATATTGTGCTGTCCACAGGCCCCTCCAATCCTTTCCTTTCCAGTAGAACTGTTCTCCAGCCAATCCTTCCTCAGTCTGGACTGTTTTGGGGTTAGCCTCAACCAAGGGAAGGACTTGGCATTCATCCTTGAATTTCATTATGTTGGTCATTTTTCTACCTTGTCCAAGTCCCCCATTATTCATTTCTGCATGGCCAAGATCAGTGTTTGTGAAGGTTTCTGTCTCAGTTTATTTGTTTATGTGGAAGTGAAAGAGAATCAATTACATCTCACTGCCTCAGGTCAGTGGGAAACCATCCAGAGTGGCTGAGGTAATAACTACCAGTGGTCAATAGATATTACAAGAAGGTTTGCAGCACTTTTCTGTTACAAATCCTACTCAGCTTATTCCTGGTGGTGGGGTTTGGGTACAGTGGATGGTAACAGTGCTCTCTCCCTCACCACTTTCTCTCTGGTTGCTGAAGAACTGATGTTCTTTGCCTTCAAGTGAGATGCATTCCTTCCCCAGAAAGGAAATAGCTCTGAGATTAGTCTGAATACTTGCATGAGATTTCCATGCTTCCCCAAACCTTTTCCCGTTCCACAGGAGAAATAAGGAAAAGGAGTCTGTTAACAGCGAGTTTCTTATGGGTCACACAGAAAACAAATATCCCAGATATAGGAGAAATGTTAAATAACCAACCCTCGATTCTGAGGGGAAATTTCTCTTTAGGGAAAGGAAACACCATATTTTGAGGATAGGAGAGAATAATGCACTTGAGAGTGCATAAATTAGTAGTCTTGCATAAGGAAAGAAAGCATGCTAGTTATTTATAGTTCTAACAATAATTCAGTGGTTGTGCCTCTTCCATGCATTTAAACTGTGTGATAAGTAAGAGTTCTTTTGCACCAGCTGGTTTAAAGTACGTGATACATCACGTTAGAGGGGAAAGTCAGTCCATGTACCTGCTTTTAACCTCTGATACAGTAGGTGTTGTCCTTTGGAATGAACCAGTAAGCTCCTCTTCTTTAATGCCATGGGAATGGGGAGTTAGCTCACCACTGCGCAGGTTTTTTTTGTCCTCATCCTCTTTTGTGACTTCTCAACTGGAAATTACTTCTGTGAGGTCTTTTTAGAGTTTTTACAGCAACTTGTATATGAGTCCTGCCAGAGGTACTGCAGAGTTCTGTAAGTTTGGTCACATTCCTGAATTAAGTTTGGTCACATTCCTGGATTGCCCTCAGTTATTACATGGGATGAGACTACTGCAGTACACCTGCAAACACAGAGAACACAGCTCACAGCAACAATGAACTGTGCTGTGATGCAGGCTGAAGAATATGTGCTTAGAATTCTTCTAGGTACTATTTGTAAGGGTTTTGAAGGGTCAAGGATAGTTTTATCTGAATGAGAATATTGTGTCGTTACACAGAAAAGCGATTAGTCACTTAAAAATTCATATCATGGATAAATGCCTTTCACATCCAAGATGTAAATATTCATTTAGACCCTGATCTCTTGACTCTTCAACATTATCACTAAAACTTTTTTTTAATGCTAGTTGTTGCTTTCCTTTAAAACTGAAGGAGAGTCTTTTACTGAGCTGTCAAAGCTGAACCCTTTTTTTTTTGTGGTGTTTTTGTCTTTGTATGGAAAGAAGTCACTTCGCAGTGATCTATAAAAGACTGCAAAACTTTGGGATCAGATGCGTTTAATACAGTTCATATTCTTGAAATAACTGAGGATGGGGATGAAAAACAACGTAACCACGGTTTAGAGAATCTCTTACCTTCCATTAATGGCTCAGATGACCTAGCAATTGTTCACTAGGGCTATTATTTGAAAACAAAGTTTGCAGTCTTGAGACAGAGGCAGTATTTCCATCTCAAAAGCTGAAGGCAGTAAAGCAACAAGGGTTGGTTAGATACTCAGCATGCTCAGATCTCTTGTAGAGATTATGCTTTTCCCTTTAATTGATAATCTCATCCTCTGCAAAAAGGAGGAGCTTTCCAAGAGTGGCTGTGGGGGTGCATGGGATGGTGTTGTCACAGTTGCCCCAAATCTGCACTGTCAAATCTGTTGCTCAGTTCTGTCTAAATGTGGTTTTGGCTTAAGACAAGCTTTGTCCTTGGAGTGCTTTGTGAACTCATTTCGCATCTCACACTCACCTGAGTGAATTTCATGCATTGTGAACCGAGACAAGCCCCAGCTGTTTCAGAGGGAGCTGAAGCATATGCTTCTTGTGAAGGTGGTGTAGATTCAGGTGGGAGTGAGAACCTTGGCTCCAGTGTAATAATAGTTTGGAGTGTAAGGGAAAACATCACATCTGGTTAACATTTCAGATGAAACTGTGCATGAGAAGGTAATTTTAAATAGATTTTGCAGAGATATAAGAGCTAACTCACTTCTGTAAAACGCATGAAGTGGGATAACCAGGACTTGTTGGATGAGATGGAGATGTGCTAATATCTGTTGTGTGTGTCCTAATGAAGGTGAGGATATTTTTTTCCTTTGGCTACTCTGATGTTTATATTCCATGTAACTGCATGCTGATGTCTTCTTGAAGGCTTCATAAATGCTAAATAACCTCGAGGAAGGAGAAAAAGCCATAAAGTCAGAGTGGTGGTCTCTAGTGAGAAATTCACTGGGTCTTAGGCTGAAGCAGGTACTGCTGTAGGTAAAAAAATATTTAAATTCTGGCACTGCCTTGGCATCTATAGCTCCACTGGTGAATATCCAGTGCTGATGATGCAGCTCTGTCCATAGCTCTGGCCATCATGTCCCTTTGCTTATTCTACCCTATTTCAGCACTCAAGGGTGGCTGGGGGAAGGGCTCAGGAATGTCCACAGGCTCCTCTTCCCTTTTCAAATATGTGCTCTGGATCTGCTCAGCCTCCTCTGCTGTCTCTACTCAGACTTCTCGACTCTGTTCACCTGCAGTGCAAGGCTATGACCAAACCTCGGGTGTTTTTCCTTATGCATCTCTAATGTAATTGTTTATTTGTGCAGCTCTTGTTTAGAGACAGCAAATCTATTAAAATCCCAAGGAAGTAATGAGAGAGCTTGTGCTTAAAGGTAAAGCTGGGTGGCCATGCACAATTAGCTCAGCGCAATACTTGTCTTGTAAAACTCTGAGTAATGATGAGCCTAATTTGAAGGACTAATTTGCTACCAAATACTTTCAGAGACAGAACTATGAGGAAGTGTATGGCTCTCCGTGCCTGTTTAATGATTATTGAACCCAACTCCACTACTTCTGTTTTGAGAAAAAAACTCCTGGTTTTAACTGCAAGGTTTTTGCCCTATCATACACAAGTTGATGGAATATTGAATTGTAACAAGAATATTATTATGAGTTCCTGAGCAGGAGTATTTTCATGGCTATTTTATGTTTGAATGGAATATTCAAGTTTTCCATTTTGGTTTTTTTTTCCCTGATTGAAACATTTTAAAATTCTACATGGTTTTATATTATTTCTTGAATGTGGCTACAGACCAGGTTCCTGGAAGTCATCCCTGATTCATTAGGACTCTGTGAAGGGCCTCCATTTTCATGTCTCAAGTGACTAATTTAGATTTTTTATGTTTTAATGTTATGTGACTCTTTTAGGTAACATCACAATGGGAGTTTATATGTTGACATTTTTGGTTTTTTTTTAATTCCTTTTTGGCACTGTATAACTGAGAGTAGAAAAAACAGCTTTGTACAAATTCTTGGTTACAGGCTGGCAGAGTCCATATAAATAAATTTACTTGACAAACCAAAACAAATTTTAATTCTTTTCCCAGTGAAATAGTGTTGAAAAATGTCTTCAAAATCAAATATAAACCACTTACCTGTCGTGTGTCTACTGCAAGCTCTTCCTTGCTTTCAAACAATATACCTGCTAATAGATACGATTAAATTTTAGGGCAGAGTGTTATAGATAAAGGCTTATTGTCATTGGTAGTAACTTATGGTATCAAACACTTAMTGTWTYTWTAWARAWACAKTATGGCTCATTTACTGTTCCCAGGATCCCTTTTGATGGATTTTTACAGATGTTTAAAATAACTTATGCTCTCTATTATAAAAATGCTACCACTTCAGATTTTTCCTTTGCTATACATCATAAGCTTTGAAATGAATTGTCAGTTTACTTACAGTTCTGAAGGAAATTGTTTGAGAATTAGCTTGTGATGATATAACATGAAAAGAAATTATTTTATTTGATCAGGTAAGAATGCTAGAGAGCTTTGGTTGTGTATCTTAATATGCCTTGCTAGAGGTATGCTTTCAGGAGAAAATGTTCTAACATAGGGTCGGATCAGGAACCAATGCAATCCTATTCTGTAAGCATCCCAAATTCCATGGGTGAAATTGTCACTGTTAAAACACCAGCTAACAAGGGAGAATTAGAGGCAACAGGGGTATCTCTGCGCACATCTGAACTAAATGTTAATGTCTGGGGATAAAATTGGGCACTTGTCTGTGTTTCGTACTTCAGTGAAATGCAGAAAAATATTTTGCTTCAGCTTTCAGTTGCTGCACTGGTCCAAAGTAGAGCAGTCTGGAGGTTGTTTTAGCTTGATCTAAAATAAGAGTATTTCTTCTCCCTCTTTTGCAAAGGCTGGCAAATATAACACTGTAGTCATAATAAAAGTGTGTGTGTCTAATAGACAATGGAAAAGGAACAGGGAAAGGAGATGCCCTCACACTACTCTTTCTACTTCAATGTGTGTCATAAAAGTGAAACATATTGGGGTTATGTAAGGAAATGAAAGGAAGATATATTCACCAAGCATTTCTATCCTAATATTAAAAAGATGAAAAAATAGAATAGTATGTGGGAAATAGTACACAATAGGTGTTGCATAACCATGTAAATGCAAACACTCCTTCCTTTCTGTCCTTTTCCTTGCCCATTTTGATATTAAAGTATCTGTAACCCTTCAGGCTCACAGCCAATTAGTATCCAAGCTGTATTGTTGCTTGAGTTTTACTGATTAGTATTAACCATCCTGTTTTTGTTGTGTTTCCTGTGCATTTGTCCTTGTGGTTGGATCAGAACCGTAATCTGATTTAACTTCTTGAGCTCTTACTGTTTCTCTCACGTGTATGTTTTTAATGTCTTGGTCCAGTAGATGTTAATGTGGAGCATTTTGCTCTTTTCATGGGACAAAACTTTGGAGAGTAGTTAGAAGGGAGAAATCTTCTTTTTCTTTTTCCTTGTCTCCTGTTTTGAGAGAAGAAAAAAAAACAACAAAAAAACAAAACTTGTTTAGTGATAGTCCACACTTTTGGTTACAAAGTTAGCACTTCTCTGATTTTGAAGCAAGTAGTGGTTCATGGCTCTGGATTGTCTGCTGTTCTTCAGATGCAATTTCTAAAACGATGTAGCTTTATTTTTTACACATTGCTTTGCCAGTAAGCAGGTGGCTTCACTGACAGCTTTGTTTGTGGATATGCAATCAGGCCCAAAGGAATGTGGGAAAGCCACAAGAGAAGCTTTCTTGTCATCTGTCAAGGCTTGTCAAAGTAAAATTAGCAAGTGGAGAGAAATATGGAATTATATATTTAGTCAGAAGGACGAAATAAAAAAAATAGAAATGTGTTGGTATCTATAGATGCAGAAATATATAGATGGATGTATTTCTGCAAAGCACTGAGGGAAGGAAGATGTGAACTGAAGCTTGCAACTGGCTCACAAAGCCATCTGCTAAAAGGGAAGACTTTGTGGGCTGACTTTTTTCAAGATTGATTAGAGCCAACAGATTTTTGGCCTTGAAAATATCTATATATTGTCTTCATGGATTCAGAATGAAAGAAAAGCTGTTTGTTTAAAATTATTCAAAATAGGACGATGAAGCCTTCAGTGATGCCAGTATTGAAATGGGAGGTTCTCCACAGGCTTCTTTCAGGGCAACCCATTAAAATCAGGGTAAAGATCAGAATAAAGCAAGTAGTCTAGGTTATCATTGCTACCTTTTTAATATTTAGGAGGAAAGATATTAATTGGAATCTAAATTAGGGAAGATGGTAAAGAAAAAAAGGGAAAATATGAAAAAAAGGACACTACCAGGAGTACTGAGATATTCTCAAGCTGAATATGAGATTTCTTAAGCCTGAACCATTACAAAGATAAGGGAGCAGAATGGAAGTTTCATATCCTTGCCGGTTTTAAACTAAAAACTAATTTTCATGAAATGACTTAATGTGCCTAGATAAAACCTCCAAGTTTAACATATAACCCTGTGACACACAGAGAGTGTGTCACTTTTGGCTTTCCTCTGGAATTGCTGTCACACTGTGGAGAATTGAGTGAACACTGCCAACTATTGGTAGATAAATTGAGAGCATTACTCCCACAACATGCGTATTAACATGCCATATGCCAGGAGCTAACATATTTAAGCCTAGAAAATTGCCATGGAGGATGAGAGAAAATATAGTAAGAGGTGTCACCAACTGCATTATTGCTTAAGCTACATAAATCTTAGAAATCAATATTTTATTCAGTGTAATTCCACACGATGCAATTAAAAGTAACAGGAGGAAGGAAATGTTTCTGTTCATAGGAAGCTTCTGGTGAAGACTGGTGGCACAGGACACCTGTACTGCAGTTTGGAAATGACAGTGCACTTTAAATGGAATAACTGCGGGAACAGATGCTCACACATTAAGCTCTCAGCCTTACATACAGCTGAAGTTTACTTTCAGGCTTGGGAAGTTTATTTTCAGGCCTGTAGGGAATTTCAATGGGCTGTGTGACATGTGGTCACCTTGCAGGAAGCAGGATAAATTCACATTTTACTTGTATTAATTCCAGGTGATTTATTTTCTTCTTTTTTTTTTTTTTT
>NW_026626024.1:0-1142 GCF_030028575.1 Malurus melanocephalus
CTGGATGTCTTTTCCTGCCTAAATAATTCTGAGATTTCCATTGATACAAGCGATCAGACACAGTAAAACCGCGGGTGTTTCATTAACTGTTGTTCCTGAGCAGAAAAATCCCTTTTGCCCAACTGCACATCTATGTCAGAGTTCTGGGAACAACAAGAACTTTTCTTTTTATCTCTGCACAGTTCCAGGTGAGCTCTGCCCTCCCTGCAAGGCTGGATCCACRGTGCCCTTGTGAGAGCAGCCATGGAGCCATGCTGCAGGCTCYTTCCTTCCATTTGGTGCAGACTCAGCCTGGAGCAGGGATTGCTAGGATCATGATGTGATGCAGGTTTAAGGTACAGTGGGATGGAATCACAGGATGGATAAGGCTGGAAAGGACCAWGGAAATCATTGCACTGTAAGAAATCCTTCCTTGTGAGGGTGGGGAGGTCCTGGCACAGGGTACTCAGAGAAGCTGTGGCTGCCCCTGGATCCCTGGAAGTGTCCAAGGCCAGKCTGGAYRRKGCTTGGAGCACCCTGGGACAGTGGAAGGTGTCCCTGCCCATGGCAGGGGTGGAATTGGGTGATCTTTAAGGTCCTGCTCCACCCAAACCATTCCATGATTCCAACCTGGCTGCTGGTGTCTTTGAGACACCACGCGGGATTCAATGACCCTTTAATTTAACCCTTTTCTGGAAGCTCCTGCTCAGTCTGTAGCAGATGGATCAGTTCTGCTGACACTCGCACAGCTTTGCCTCCCCAGGGATTTTAAATGCGTTTTTTTCCAGGCTCTGCAATGGAATAAGAGGGTTCTTTGTGTTTCTTTTCCTCCTGGAGCTTTCCCTCTTTTCAAGAGACATCTGCTCTGGTCAATGGTACTTAACAGGCCTTTCAAACTCAATTAGGCACTCGAGAGCCAGGAGCTTTGAGCACTCAGCTTCCCCAGCCAGGGAAGGATTTTCCCCTCTGCAGCTCCTGTAATACCATGATTTTCCAAGATTTCCACACTCTGCCAGCCGAGCTTTTAATAACTGTCTGTTTGTTAGCGTCTGGAATCCTTGGAAATAATGGCCAGTCCTGCTTTGTTTGCTCTCTGAACAATTCCATTCAGCACTTTCTAAGAGGGAGAAAAATAAAACTAAACAAAAAAAAAAAAAAAAAAA
>NW_026626024.1:2082-5037 GCF_030028575.1 Malurus melanocephalus
TCCAACCCAAACCATTCTAGGATTCCAGGGATTTTCCAGACTCCAGCGATTCCTGATTTTGATATAAGCTAGAATTATTTAGTCAAAACCCCTTTATTCCCCCCAAGGGCAGTTTTTTTCTTTGCTGAGATCGATCTTTTTGCAGATGGAAAATTCCCAACCTGCTTGAGTTGGCAAGCTCTGGTTTTCAGCTAAAGCAGATGCTGATGTATGTTTATATCCTGCTCCCACAAAAAACTGTGGATAAATCAGGAACTGAAGGCAGGAGGCTTCCCCATTCCAAGAGACCTCAAATTGCCACTGCAGGGTGGGTGGAAAAATGTCAGTTACAGTTCAGTCTGCAGGAATATGATAGCAAAATATAATGAAACAAAATTCCAGCTCACTCACCTGTCCTGCACGGATCTCACTGTAAATTCAGGARGAATTTCTTCACTGGAAAGGGTTGCCCAGGGAGRTGGTGGAGTCCCCATCCCTGGAGGTGTCCAAGGAAGGCCTGSATGTGGCACTCRGTGCTCTGGGCTGGTGACARGGTGTGGTTTGGTGACAGGYTGGGCTGSATGGTCTTGGAGGTCTTTTCCAACCTTAATGATTTCATGAAATGTAAAAGATCCAGAAAAGTTGACCCCTAGCACCCACTGCCTGAGAAATATCATGTGAGAAGGAATAAATAACGTGCCTTTATTTCAAGCAGGGAACTATTAAACTTCAATAGCAAAGTCAGTAGCTGSATCATGCTAAATTGCAGTGATTATCTAATAGCACTGGATGGAAAATGGAATCCTCAAAAGCCTTTGCCTCTCCCTGGCTCGTAACATGATGCCTTATTCCCCTCCAGCAAAGGCAAGGAATTCTTAAGCTGATTTTTCATCCCTGCTGTAGCTGCTCCTCTCCTGCACAGCTGTGAGAGGCTGGRGAGGCTGTGGGAAAGGTGCTGCCTGCTCCTGGAGGCATCCAGAATGCTCTCAGCACTTGATAAATGACTTTACAGCTGTGGCTGGGGCTCTGTTTTGCAGAAGTGGCCAGATATCATTTTAAATGCATCTCAACTTCTCTGCCCCAAAGTTTTCCCCCGAGGTCTTCTGCCAAAAGTCAGCTTTATTTCAGTGTGAGTTTTRAGGTTAATTGAACAAAGCACTTGGGGGAGGAGAGGTTTAGGTCTGTGAGACCTCGCAGATCTCATGGAATAAATGGATGATTTTAAGCAGGCTTTTCTCAGGTTGGATCATTACACTCTTGGAGCCCAATGAAATCCAGTAGTTTGCTGCACCATCAGGAATTACTGACTTCCAGTACCTAAAGGAGGCTCCAAGAATGGTGGAGAGGGACTTCCACAAGGGCATGGAGTGACAGGACAAGAGGGAATGGCCTTAAAATGAAAGAAGGGTGATTTAGATGAGATATTGGGGGGGAAGGTCTTGGCTATAAGGGTGGGGAGGCCCTGGCACAATTTTCCCAGAGAATCTGAGGCTCTTCCATCCCTGGAAGTGTCCAAGGCCAGGCTGGATGGGGCTTGAAGCCACCTGGGATAGTGGAACCTGCCCATGGAATGGGGTGGAACTGGACAGGTTTTATGGTCTCTTCCAACCCAACCCATCCTGTGATTCCCCACTGAGCAGTTGTGTCTCTATTCCCACATCWGCCAAACACATTTTACAGGGATTAAGCTCCTGACAGGGAAGCTTTATGTGACACTATCAGATGAAACCTGAGTCCTTCATAAAGTATTTATTCTCCAAAGTCTCATTAGCAAATGTGTTCAGTAGAGAGAGTTGAGACTRGCTTTTCAGTGATCACAGGGTTTTCCTTCTCTGCCCTGTTCCTGGCAATGACCCTGATGAATGGCATGTCCATTTCCCAGTGACCTCTTTTCTGAGCACTCAGTGTTTCAAGGCTGATTCCTGGTGCTTAACAGGTTTCCATCACTTGGGCAGATGGAGGTGAATCACAGAATATCCCACAAGGATCACTGAAGTCCAATTCCAAAGGAGGGTGGTGATTTTCCATTGTTCTTTGTGCTGTGCGATAAACTTGGTGTGAGGCTTCATCTGGATTTTTTAAACAGTTTGGGTTTCACAGAGTACATTCCTAAACCCTTATTTTGCAATATCTGAGACCTGAATGAGCTTGTTTCCACACAGGTTTGTGGTGTTCAGACYTTTGGGAAAGCAGGCCATGATTTACAGGGCAGGGAAGATTTACAGTGAAAACACTCTCCTCTGCTGGCCTGAGAGTGTTTGAAGTGCTGCTCCTGCTTAGCCTGGTAACTCATCCTTGTCATTATCTGCACTAATTATGCATCTTGTTTCCACAGCCTGCTTGAAATGAATCCTTGTGTGGAAACTGGCGCTGTCAGGGCCAGTAAGGAAGGAAGAAAAATGGATTCTGTTTATGTTCCTGACATGTTGGTGAATCCAGTTCTGCAAAAGCAGCTGCTGAGGCTTTATAACATTTCCCTTCTGCCTTTGTTTCTTTTACAGGATTAGTGCTTTTGGCCTTGATGACCAAGCTGTGATGAGCAGTCAGATTGCCTGCGTTGTTTCTGCTTAGAGACTTCCATGTGGTTTTCCCAATGTGCTATAGGAGCACTGCTGGAAAACTGGGAAATCATCACAAAATGGTTTGGGGTGGAAGRACCTCAAAGYTCACCCAGTTCCACCTCCTGCYAKGGGCAGGGACACTTTCCAAGTTGCTCAGAGCCCCATCCAACCTGGCCTTGTCAGCAAAAGAGAAGTGAAAGTCATTTTAAATTACAGCACTGCCCCTTGTGAGCTCCCTGTGTTCACTCCGAGGTGTGAAATCCCTGCTCAAGGGCAAGTGACAACTGCTGTGTTTTCTTTAGCAGCATCTTGCCTCTGCAGGCAGATGCTCATGATGGCTGTGACTCAGGGCCTGAATTTTTCCTCAAAAATCCCTCCTTTCCCTCAATGATCTCAAATAATTTTTATATTTGGG
>NW_026626024.1:6597-8516 GCF_030028575.1 Malurus melanocephalus
TCTTCCCTTTTTTCCTTCTCCAAGGATGCAGCAATGCAGTGTGACACATGTTTGGGTGCAAAAGCGACGCTTTCACTCACARAGGGAAGATGAGACCTGACTGTGATCAGTGTGAGGTTTTCCTGTGCTGCCAACACGATGTGACACCTCCCCGTGCCCAGGCACAGCCCGTGTCACATCTGCTGGGCATGATGAGCRTCAGGGTCAAACCAGTTCAGCACCACAGGGAGAAGATGTTCCTTCTTTTCACATCCTGTGGGGCTGAGCTGTCACTGAGGCCGAGCTCAGTCTCCCTCCTTGGTGACTCTTTGTGGCTGCCATGGCACATGTGGACATGGCAGGAGTTTCTATCAACAGCTGACATTTTCCCCAGGTCTGAGAGACAGAGAGCCACATAAAATGCAGGCAAAATTCCATTTTCTTACTGATCTGTCTCTGGGCAGTGGCAAAGGTTTGTGGAAAAATAACAGGAAAACAACCTAGTATAGATTTGTAGCCCCCCTTGCAGTGGGGAAGCTGGACAGGGGCTCTCCTTCAGGAACTGTAGTAATAGGACCAGGAGCAATGGGGTCMAACTGAAAGAGGGAAATTTAGGTGAGATACCTGGAAGGAATTCTTCCCTGGGAGGGTGGGGAGGCCCTGGCACGGGRTGCCCAAGAAGCTGTGGATGCCCCATCTGTGGRGGTGTCCAAGGCCAGGTTGGACAGGGCTTGGAGCAACCTGGGATAGGGGAAAGTGTCCCTGCCCATGGCTGGGGTGTGAAATGGAATATTCTTTAAAGTCCTTTCCACCCAAATCATTCCATAACTCTAAGAACTGTAGTGGATCGCTGCCCTTCTCAGGTGACTGTAGCTCAGTGGGGATCTCTAGGTTTACCCAAGTGAGTGCTCTGGGCCACGAAATATCTGCTGTCACCTTTTCTGTGGAGCCTGGAAGCAGTTTCCTGCAAGAAACCTCCAGCTGCTCCYTCTGGGAAAAAGTCCTTGCTCCTGTCCAGGTGGAACTTCCTGGGCATCAGTCCCATTCCTCCTGTGCCATTGCTGGCCCCATGGAGCAGARCCTGGTCCCTGCTCTGAGCRGACAGGGACAGACAGGGATGAGGCTCCCTCAGGAATAGATAAAGTATTGGATGTTTGCCTTTCTGCATGGAGGAAGATGAAAAAGCAAAAGCTGGAAGGTGTTTTTTTTCCCTCCCTTTCCCACTGTGATCAGTTTCCGACCTGTTCAYGGGCAGAAATTAAGTGAAATGGAAAGACCATTATCTGCAGAACACCGTGAAATTCAACAGACTTCAGAAAAGATAGGCAGGRGTTCAAAAAATATGTTTAAATGTGAACTCTGTGTCAAAGGAGGAGGTTGGTTTACCTTCAGCAGCAYCTTCAAATACAAAGTACTGCTGAGMGGGAGGGTAAACATGACTCAAGCACAARTAATTTTTAAAATAGAGGCTGATAAGCTCAACACCACATAAAAATGACTCCATTGTGTGAATAACAATCAAGTGGGTCCAGCAAACAGAAATGATCTGTGCTTCACAAATATAATTACTGCACTTGGCTCCCTCATGGCTCAATGCTCTGCTTATAATAAATGGCCTTGAAAAATAGCATTTTTTATAGAGAGTGGTTCATTTGCAGGGCTCTGTGAGCTCCTCCTCTGCTCCTTGCTGTGCTGAGACAGGAATTGCTCATCACTCAGGGAACCCAACTCAGAACATAAAAGTAACCCCAACAAATCAAGGCAAGACCATCCTAATCCTGTTCGTTTGTTTTTTTGGTTTTTTTTCAGCAGTAGCTTTTCCCCACAGTGCAGTCACAGACTCTGGGATCTACAGCTGAAGGACTTTGAGCCAGACACTGTCCCTGCACTTTCAGAATATTTACATTCTGTCATCATTAATGTTTTTCTCCTCCACAAAC
>NW_026626025.1:0-1478 GCF_030028575.1 Malurus melanocephalus
CCTTGCCTGGAGCTCGGGCTGTGAAGAGGGAACGGGAGAGACAAAGGGAAGCAGAGATTTCCTCCCGACTGAGGGAGTTCACAGGGAGGGAGTTGAGCACAAAAGAACCCAAATTTGCCGCTGGGGAACACGGCGTGTTTTCATGGCTGAAAATAAAACTTCAGTCGCTGTTGTGGCCACACACAGAAAAAAACCTTTGCAAATCTCTGCCTCTTTGGGAGGCAGCTCAGGAGAATAATTTACTTTATCACCCACAGAATCTCTCAAATATTCCCTTTGATTGCAGCTCAGCAAGGAAATTACACAAAGGTGCTGATTGAACAACAAATAAAGATGTGATTGGCTGGAAAGGTTTAATAAAGGAATATTAAATAAATAAATAAATAAATATAAAAATAAATAAATAAATAAATAAATAAATAAATAAATATTAAATAAATAAATAAATAAAACCTGTCCTGGATGGTTTTTATAAAGCATTTCAGTTTCATGTATAATAGGAACAAATGTGCATTTGCTGGCGGCACCAGAGGAATGGAATGGTTAACATTCCTGCCTTTTGGAGGGGTGGGGAAGGAGTGCAATTAAAATCCAAGAACCCTGTGTTTTGCAGCTATTTTTAGAGCCATTTTTAAAAGGATGAGGTAAAAGTGACAGCCTCRTTAAATAAACCAGGAGGGTATTTTTTTTCTCTTTCATAGTTTTGTCCTACGCTTAGCTGGTACCTAAATAAATTTTAAAAATGAACAATGTGCAAACCAMATCAATATTGTTCATCTCATAAATCCCATAAACTCAGCCATATTAACAGATTTTCAGTTGGTTTTTGTACCTGGAGAGGGCTCTGGCTGCAGAGCTGAGCCAGGAGAGATTGGTCCGGTCCCATTTCCAGACACCACAACTCCGCTCTCATCCCAAAAATTTCACCTCAACTTTACATTTCCATTTTCCTGGTTTACAATGAGCCACTTCAAAGAAACTGGCTCCCATGAAATAATCTCAAGTCTATTTTTCTTCAAGTATTCATTCTTTTTTTTTTTCCCCGATTTTTTGACATCCTATGATCCGTGCGTGGAACAGGTTGTGGAAAACTCTCCCGGCTTTCATTTGCAAACACATTAAGCTTAAAAGGAAGAAAAATGAGCCATAAATGCTGGAATAAATTCCATCAGGAAGTGGCTGAGAAAAACGCTCTGTAGCTGGGAGTGTGGTGTGAATTATTAATCCAGCTCCTTGAAGAAGTGTCTCTGTAGAGGAACAACCTCAGAGCGATCCCTCCACGCCTGGGGTCACACAGAGCCACCAGCAGAGACTCAGAACAAACTCAGGGTTTGTGCCCATCTCGATTTCCTGAGGTGGATTCCTCCTTCCAGGGAAACTGAGCTGGGGCTGCAGCAGCACTGCAGGGTTTGGGATGGAGAAAATGCCAGAGTTTCACTGCTGTGGGTTTGGGGTTCATGGGGAAAAGGGGGATCAGG
>NW_026626025.1:4902-6005 GCF_030028575.1 Malurus melanocephalus
ACCCTGGGGACACAGCCAGAGACCCTGGGGACACAGACAGAGATCCCGGGGACACAGACAGAGATCCCGGGGACACAGCCAGAGACTCTGGGATGGGGATGTCAGGATCCCCTCGAGATTCAGATTCCCGATCCCCTGGGATGGAGATGCCGGGATGATGCCGATCCCCTGGAGATGAGGATGTCAGGATCCCCTTGGAGGTGCAGATTCCCAATCCCTCCGGATGCAGATTCCCGATCCCCTGGGATGGGGATCCCGGGGTGATGTCGATCCCCTGGGGATGGGGATGTCAGGAGCCCCTCGGGGGTGCAGATTCCCGATCCCCCTGGGGTGCAGATTCCCGATCCCCCCTGCATTAGTGATCCCGGGGTGATGCCGATCCCCCCGGGGTGCAGATTCCCGATCCCCCGGGATGGGATCCCCTCGGGGTGCCGATTCCCGATCCCTGGGGATGGCGATCCCGGGGTGATGCCGATCCCCTCGGGGTGCCGATTCCCGGTCCCCCTGGGGGTGCAGATTCTCGATCCCCCCGGGATGCAGATTTCCGATCCCCCGGGATTAGTGATCCCCCCGGGATTAGTGATCCCCCCGGGGTTAGTGATCCCCCCGGGGTTAGTGATCCCGGGGTGATGCCGATCCCGGGGTGATGCCGATCCCCTCGCCAGGGGTGCCGATTCCCGGTCCCCCTGGGGTGCAGAGTCCCGATCCCCCGGGATGCAGATTCCCGATCCCCTGGGATGCAGATTCCCGATCCCCTGGGATGGGGATCCCGGGGTGATGTCGATCCCCTGGGGATGGGGATGTCAGGATCCCCTCGGGGGTGCAGATTCCCAATCCCCCGGGGTGCAGATTCCCGATCCCCCCGGGATGCAGATTCCCGATCCCCTGGGTTGGGGATCCCGGGGTGATGTCGATCCCCTGGGGATGGGGATGTCAGGAGCCCCTCGGAGGGCAGATTCCCGATCCCCCGGGATTCCCGATCCCCCAGGATGGGATCCCCTCGGGGTGCCGATTCCCGATCCCCTGGGATGCAGATTCTCGATCCCCCGGGATTAGTGATCCCGGGGTGATGCCGATCCCCTCGGGGGGCAGATTCCCAATCC
>NW_026626025.1:6240-9111 GCF_030028575.1 Malurus melanocephalus
CCCGATCCCCCAGGATGGGATCCCCTCGGGGTGCCGATTCCCGATCCCCTGGGATGCAGATTCTCGATCCCCCGGGGATGCAGATTCCCGATCCCCTCGAGATTAGTGATCCCGGTGTGATGCAGATCCCCTCGGGGTGCAGATTCCCGATCCCCTGGGATGCAGATTCCCGATCCCCTCGAGATTAGTGATCCCGGTGTGATGCAGATCCCCTCGGGGTGCTGATTCCCGGTCCCCTGGGATGCAGATTCTCGATCCCCCGGGGATGCAGATTCCCGATCCCCCCTGGATTAGTGATCCCGGGGTGATGCCGATCCCTCGGGGTTGCATATTCCCGATCCCCTCGGGGTGCAGATTCCCAATCCCTCAGGGTGCAGATTCCCAATCCCTCCGGGATGCAGATTCCCAATCCCCCGGGGTGCAGATTCCTGATCCCCGGGGTGCAGATTCCCGATCCCCGGGGTGCAGATTCCCAATCCCCCCGGGATGCCGATTCCCGATCCCCCGGGATTAGTGATCCCGGGGTGATTCCGATCCCCCGGGATGCCGATTCCCGATCCCCTGGGATGCAGATTCCCAATCCCCCCGGGATGCAGATTCCCAATCCCCCCGGGATGCAGATTCTCGATCCCCCGGGGTGCAGATTCCCGATCCCTCGGGATGCAGATTCCCGATCCCCCGGGGTGCAGATTCCCGATCCCCCGGGGATGCAGATTCCCGATCCCTCGGGATTAGTGATCCTGGGGTGATGCCGATCCCCTCGGGATGCAGATTCCCAATCCCCCCGGGATGCAGATTCTCGATCCCTCGGGGGTGCAGATTCCCGATCCCCTGGGATGGGGATGTCAGGATCCCCTCGGGGAGCCGATTCCCGATCCCCCGGGATGCAGATTCCCAATCCCCCGGGATTAGTGATCCCGGGGTGATGCCGATCCCCTGGGGATGGGGATGTCAGGATCCCCTCGGGGGTGCAGATTCTCGATCCCCCGGGGATGCAGATTCCCGATCCCCTCGGGATTAGTGATCCCCGGGTGATGCCGATCCCCTCGGGATGCAGATTCCCGATCCCCACGGGGTGCCGATTCCCGATCCCCCGGGATGGGATCCCCTCGGGGTGCAGATTCCCGATCCCTGGGGATGGCGATCCCGGGGTGATGCCGATCCCCTCGGGGTGCCGATTCCCGGTCCCCCTGGGGTGCAGATTCCCGATCCCCCCGGGATGCAGATTTCCGATCCCCCCTGGATTAGTGATCCCGGGGTGATGCCGATCCCGGGGTGATGCCGATCCCGGGGTGATGCCGATCCCGGGGTGATGCCGATCCTCTCGGGATGCAGATTCCCGATCCCCCGGGATACAGATTCCCGATCCCCCTGCGTTAGTGATCCCGGGGTGATGCCGATCCCCTCGGGATGCAGATTCCCGATCCCCTCGGGGTGCAGATCCCGGGGTGATGCCGATCCCGGGGTGATGCCCATCCCCGCCCCAGCCCCGCCGCCTCCCGGGCCTCCAGAGCCGCTGGAGCCGCTCTCGCTGCCAGAGCCGAGCCCGAATCGAGCCTGATCCCACACTGGAGCCGAGGGAAGATGCTGCAGGGAGCAGAGACACCAGCTCTCACCCGCCGAGAGCTCAGGCGTGTCGGTGAAGCCTCCCTTGAGCAGATTGAGCTGTTTTCCGGCTCATTTGAGCCGCACTCCTCGGAGCAGAAACACGGGCAGCTTGGCTCGCTGTGGGTGAAGGGGTAGCTGAGAGCGAAACGAGAGCATTTCTCCCCCTCCACCTGTTTTTTACTCCCAAGATCGCTTATCACCAAAGAAAATTACCGTGGTGAGTGTTCTGAAAGTAAATAAATGGGTATAAATCATGAGAATGACACCAGCAGTTCTGCTCAATGGCATCAGGGGGGTTCAGTCKGGTTCATGTGGATGATTTTTGTTTTAAATATGTCACTAAAAACAATCTGCATAAAATATATGCTGAGACTCCAATGAGAATAAACATCTACCTTCCTGGCAGAAAGGACAGATCTGGTTAGGAACTGGAAATGCAGATTTGCATTTCAAATGAGCTGGTTCAAGATGTGCCCGGCTCAGGCTGTGCAGCAGAGGCCCCGGGGGGAAGGATCAGAATTCTGAGTGGAATCATGGATCAGAATTCTGAGTGGGAACTGTGGATCTGTTCTGAGAGGGCTCCTCGTGGCAGAAACCCAGGGCGAGAATTACCGGGGAAATTGGGAACTGCCCAAGAAAATCACCGGCCACAGGAGTGTGAGGATCAGGGGGAATTGCAGAGCAGYTCCAGCCCCTCTGGAGCCACTGACGGGGACAGGGACACCGAGCTCAGGCTGTCCCCGCTGTGTCTGTGTCACCCCGGGGTGACAGCAGTGCCAGCAGAGGGGCAGGGTGGGCACCCAGAACCAGGGACACACGGCTGTGTCCCCATCTCCCACCCTCTGCTTCCCACAGGAAGGCAAACAGGGAAATGGGAGCATCTGGACTGAGCATTTCACAGCCAGAAAGCATTTAAAGGGGCTCCAGGAGAGCTGGAGAGGGACTGGGGACAAGGGATGGAGGGACAGGACACA
This sequence comes from Malurus melanocephalus, assembly GCF_030028575.1. Taxonomy (NCBI): domain Eukaryota; kingdom Metazoa; phylum Chordata; class Aves; order Passeriformes; family Maluridae; genus Malurus; species Malurus melanocephalus. Next base: position 8,823 of record NW_026626025.1, read on the forward strand.
GGGAATGGGGTGACACTGCCCCAGGACAGGGATGGATGGGATCTGGGAATTGGGAATTGCTGTCTGGGAGGGTGGGGAGGGGCTGGGATGGAATTGCAGCCCTGGATGCCTTTGAGTGCCCAAGGCCAGGCTGGACATTGGGGACCCTGGGACAGTGGGAGGGGGTAGCAGGGCTGGAACTCGATTTTCCGGGTGTGAATCTGTGATGGAAACCTGGGCAGGAGCCTGAAACCCCGGGAGATTGCCTGGAGAAAGAGATGGGAGGTGACAGTGGCTGTGCTGGAATTGC
>NW_026626025.1:9526-11548 GCF_030028575.1 Malurus melanocephalus
CAAAACAAATAAAAAATATTTACTGAGGGAATTTGCTTGGCCTGGTGTCACACGGGATGTCATAAACACACAGCTCTGTGAGCCATTTCGTAGACAAAGGTAAGAAAAAAATTAATGTGTTAGGCACAAAAAACAATGAGCAAGAGCTCTTGGCTTTCCTGAGCCGGCTTAAATGAGGTGCAGCTCCCCCAGCTCATGGAGCGGCTCAGATATTGCAAAATCGAGGGTTTTCCCACTGATTTTCCTCGGCAGTTCCCCTGTGAGGATGGAGGGGTTCAAGGATTGCAGAATCGAGGGTTTCTCTGCTGTTTTTTCCCGGCAGCTCCCCCAGCTCATGGAGGGGTTCAGGGATTGCAGAATTGAGGGGTTTTCATGCTGGATTTCCCCACCATCCCCTGTTAGGATGGAGGGGTTCAGGGATTGCAGAATCGAGGCTTTCCCTGCTGGATTCCGTGGCAGTTCCTCTGTGAGATGGAGGGGTTCAGGGATCACAGAATCGAGGGTTTCCCTCCTGCATTTCCCCGGCAGCTCCCCCAGCTCACGGAGGGGCTCAGATATTACAGAATTGAGGGATTTTCCTCGCTGGATTTCCCTGGCAGTTCCCCTGTGAGGATGGGGTGGCTCAGATATTGCAGAATCGAGGGTTCTCCTCCTGGATTTCACTGGCAGCTCCCCCAGCTCATGGAGGGGTTCACAGATTGCAGAATCGAGGGATTTCCTGCTGGATTCCACTGGCTGTTCCTCTGTGAGGATGGAGGGGCTCAGATATTACAGAATTGAGGGTTTCCCGCTGTTTTTCCCCGGCAGTTCCCCCGTGAGATGGAGGGGTTCAGATATTACAGAATCGAGGGTTTCCTCCTGGATTTCCCCCGCAGCTCCCCCAGCTCATGGAGGGGCTCAGAGATCACAGAACTGAGGGTTTCCCTGCTGGATTTTCCCCCGCAGTTCCCCTGTGAGGTTGGAGGGGCTCAGATATTACAGAGTCGAGGATTTCCCCGCTGTTTTTCCCAGGAGCTCCCCCAGCTCATGGAGGGGCTCAGATATTGCAGAATTGAGGGATTTTCTTCGCTGGATTTCCCTGGCAGTTCCCCTGTGAGGATGGAGGGCTCAGATATCGCAGAATTGAGGATTTCCCTGCCAGATTTCCCCACCATCCCCTGTGAGGATGAAGGGGCTCAGGGATCACAGAATCGAGGGTTTCCCCGCTGGTTTTTCCCAGGAGCTCCCCCAGCTCATGGAGCGGCTCAGATATCCCAGAATCGAGGGTTTCCCCGCTATTTTTCCCCACCATCCCCCGAGATGGAGCAGGACAGGTATGGGGGGCAGAGCTGGGAGTGCTCCTGGCAGGAACACGCACTGCGGGACAGGGGCTGCTCCCACCGCCAGGACACGCTGCAAATCTGAATTTCCTCCTGCCTCATCCAGGCAGAGCTTTCCAAGGCCGGGTTTGACCCCGTTAAACTCCRCAGCCAAAGCCCAGCGAGTTCTCTGAGCCAGGACAGCCCCGGGTGCTGACCCAGCTGCTCTGAGAGACCATTCCAGAAACAGAGGGGTGAAAAATGAACAGCATTGCTGCTAAACTTCACCTCGGGAAGAGTAAATAAAAGGAAACAGAATTTAAAATATGTAATTCTCGGAGSTTTAATGCTTAAATAAGAGTGCTCTTTGCTGCTCTGGATTTAATGGCAGGTCCTGCTGTTGTGGGGTCATTCAGAAAATACAGAGGGGACAGGAGAGTCTGGAGCCCAGCAGAAACAGCATCTTTCATCCTTGTGGCAGCATTTAAATCCCAAAGGAACGGCTTTTCCTTGCTGTGCATTCATTCTTTGTGCAAAAAAAAAGAGCGTTTTATCTGACCCTGTCCTCTCCCAAGGAGAGCTGGTGGCTGCTCTGTGTCCTTGCTGTGGGGTTCCACGGGCACGGGGGACAGGGAGAGGATGGTGGGGACAGGAAAGGGATGGTGGGGACAGGAAAGGGATGGTGGGGACAGGGAAAGGGATGGTGGGGACAGGAAAGGGATGG
>NW_026626026.1:0-1955 GCF_030028575.1 Malurus melanocephalus
TCCCAAAAATTCCCGCGAAATTCCCGCGAAATTAAAAAAAATTTCCCGCGAAATTCGCAAAATTCCCAAAATCTCGAAATTTAAGAAAAAATTCCTGAATTTCATCCCAAAATTCCTGAGTTTTACCCCAAAATTCCTGAATATTCCCAAAATCCCCACAAAATCCCCCAAATTTCCCCGAAAATTTTCCCAAATTCTCGAATTTCCCAAAATCCCTGATTTTCCCCCAAAATTCCCGGGAATTCCCCCCCAAATTCCCTCAAAATCGCTGAAAATTCCCCCTAAATTTCCCCCAAAACCCCCCAAAATCCCCGGAATTTTTCCCCCAAATCCCCCGAAATTCCCAATTTTCCTCCAAAATTCCCGAATTTCCCAAAATTCCCGATTTTTCCCCCAAAATTCTCGATTTTCGGTACCGCAGCGCCTCCATCGCTCCGGGGTGGGGGAGGGGCAGAGGCCGAAGGTCCGTGTGACGTCATCGACCCGTGACGTCACGAGTGGGGGAGGGGCTGGGGAAAAAAAAAAGGGAAGTGGGAATTTGGGGATTTTAACAAGAAAATGGGAATTTTTAGAAAAAAAATTGGGATTTTTGACCAAAAAAAGGGAATTTTATCAAAAAATTGGGAATTTTTACCGAAAAATGTGGGATTTTTACCAAAAAATTTGGATTTTTACAAAATTTTGGATTTTTGGGAAAAAAAAAAATTGGGGATTTTGACGAGAAAGTTGTAAATTTGGGGTTAAAACCGGGAAATTTGGGCCTTAAAATTTGAAACCGAAAATCGGGAATTTCGGTTAAAAATTGGGATTTTTTTGGGGCTCAAATTCCACTTTTTTTGCCCGAATTCCTCCTTTTTACCCCGAAATTTCCCTTTTTTTACCCCAAATTCCTCCTTTTACCCCAAATTCCTCCTTTTTACCCAAAAATTTACATTTTTTTACCCCAAAATTTCCCTTTTTCACCCCAAATTTCCTTTTTTTACCCCAAAATTTCCCTTTTTTGGGCCTCTGGGTTGGCCCGAACCCCCCGTGAACTTCCGGGACTACATTTCCCATCATCCCCCGCGCTCATTTCCGGTTTAAAGCCCCTTTTAACCCCCCCGTTCACTTTCGGGACTACGTTTCCCATCATCACACGCGCTCATTTCCGGTTTAAATCCCCCTTTAAACCCCCGTTCACTTCCGGGACTACATTTCCCATCATCACACGCGCTCATTTCCGGTTTAAATCCCCTTTTGAACCCCCGTTCAGTTCCGGGACTACATTTCCCATCATCCTCTGCGCTCATTTCCGGTTTAGACCGCTTATTAACACTTGTTTACTTCCGGGACTACATTTCCCATCATCCCCCGCGCTCATTTCCGCTCTGTGATTGGCATTAACCCCTTATTAACTTCCGGGACTACATTTCCCATCATCCACAGCGCTCATTTCCGGTTTAAGACCCCCCGTTTGCTTTCGGGACTACATTTCCCATCATCCCCCGCTCTCATTTCCGGTCTGTGATTGGCATTTACCCCTCATTAACTTCCGGGACTTCATTTCCCATCAACCCCCGCGCTCATTTCCGGTTTCCCGTAGTCCCTATTCCCTTCCCGTACTCGATTTCCCGTCACCCCCCGCGCGCGCTTCCTGCCTAAACCCCGCCCCATTTCCGGTTGAATGTCCTTTTATGGAATGCATTTCCGGTCACGTGGTTTACGGGCGCCGCCATGTTCCTGCAGTGCTACGAGAACGAGCGCGGGGAGCGCGTGTACACATTAAAGGTGGAATTTGGGGAAAAATCGGGGGATTTTGGGAAAATTTGGGATTTTGGGGGGAAATTTGGGAGAATTTGGGGGATCTCTGGAAAATTTGGGGATTTGGGGGCGAAATTTGGAAAAATTTAGGGGAATTTGGGGGGATTTTGGGGGGAAGTTTTGGGCAATTTGGGATTTTTTGTGGAGAATTGGGG
>NW_026626026.1:4902-6265 GCF_030028575.1 Malurus melanocephalus
AAAAATGACTGAAAATGACCCAAAAATGACCCAAAATCGACGGAAAATGAAAAAAAATCCATTGAAAATGACTCAAAAATGGCTGAAAATCGATGGAAAATGACCCAAAAATGACTGAAAATGACCCAAAAATGACTGAAAATGACAAAAAAAACCCAAAAATGACTGAAAATCAATGGAAAATGACCCAAAAATGACCCAAAATCGACAGAAAATGACCCAAAAATGACTGAAAAAACCTCGGAATGGATCTGGATTGGAGAGACCCAAAAATGGTGAAAAATGACCCCAAAATGGGAGAAAATGACCCCAAAATGACCCTAAAATGGCTGAAAATCAACGGAAAATGACCCAAAAATGACTGAAAATGACCCAAAAATGGGAGAAAATGACCCAAAAATGACCCAAAATGGCTGAAAATGACCCAAAAATGACTGAAAAAAACTCAGAATGGATCCGGATTGGAGAGACCCAAAAATGGCTGAAAATGACCCAAAAATGACCCAAAATCAATGGAAAATGACCCAAAAATGACTGAAAATGACAGAAAACCCCAAAAAATGGCTGAAAATCGGCTGAAAATGACCCAAAAATGACTGAAAGTGACCCAAAAATGGCTGAAAAAACCTCGGAATGGATCCGGATTGAAGAGACCCAAAAATGGCTGAAAAGGACACAAAAAATACCAAAAATGACCCAAAAATGGCTGAAATTGACCCAAAAATGGTGGAAAATGACCCAAAAATGGCAAAAAATGACCCAAAAATGAGCCTGAGATGGCAAAAAAAAAACTCGGGATGGATTTGGATTGGAGAGACCCAAAATCAACGGAAAATGACCCAAAAAAACCCAAAAAAGACGCAAAAATGGTGAAAAATGACCCAAAATTGACGGAAAATGACCCAAAAATGGCTGAAAATGACCCAAAAATGACCCTGAAATGGCAGAAAAAACTTCGGAATGGATCCAGATTGGAGAGACCCAAAAACGGCCAAAAATGACCCAAAATCGACGGAAAATGACCCAAAAATGACCCAAAAAACCCCAAAAAGAACAAAAAAAAAAACTTTCAGCGATCCCCGAGAAGAGGAAAAAAGAAGAACACGAAACGAAAAATTTTAATTTAAAATTTTAACGGATTGGGAATGGGATAAAGTGGAAAAGTTTTAATAAAATAGGAAGAAAAAAACTTGATGAGATGGAAAAAATTAAAGACAGGAAATTTGTGGAAAACAGGAAAGTTTTTAAAGTTTTATTTATACGGAATAAAATAAATTTCAAAAAAATTTAAAGAGTGAAATTGTGAGACCCCCTTTTTTTCCCCACATAAAAAATTCCAAAATGTTCCAAAATCCCCATTTTT
>NW_026626026.1:7723-8688 GCF_030028575.1 Malurus melanocephalus
TGTTTTTAGGGAAATTCTGAGGGGAAAAGGGATCCCGGAGCTTTTGTTTTTTTAGAATTCTGAGGGGAAAAAGGGGTCCCGGAGCGATTTTATTTGGAAATTCTCAGAGAAAAGAGGGTTTCGGAGCTTTAAATCCCGTGTTTTTGGAAGTCCAGGATTTCTGAGTTTCTATTTTGGGGAACTCTGAGGGGAAAAAGGGGTCCCGGAGCTGTTTTTAGGGAAATTCTGAGGGGAAAAAGGGTCCTGGAGCTGTTTTTAGGGAAATTCTGAGGGGAAAAAGACGATTTTAAGGGAAATTCTGAGGGGAAAAGAGGGTTTTGAACCCTTAAATTCCATTTTTTGGAAGTCCAGGATCTTCTGAGTTTCTATTTTGGGGGACTCTGAGGGAAAAAAGGGGTCCCGGAGTTGTTTTTAGGGAAATTCTGAGGGGAAAATGGTCCCGGAGCGATTTTATTTGGAAATTCTGAGGGGAAGAGAGGGTTTCGGATCATTAAATCCCGTGTTTTTGGAAGTCCAGGATCTTCTGAGTTTCTATTTTGGGGAACTCTGAGGGAAAAAAGGGGTCCCGGAGCTGTTTTAGGGAAATTCTGAGGAAAAAAAGGGTCCCGGAGCTGTTTTTAGGGAAATTCTGAGGGAAAAAAGGGGTCCCGAAGTTTTTTTTGAGGCCCTTCCCCTCTATTTTTAGAGGATTTTTGGGGGGTTTTGGGGAGGGGTCCCCCCACCCCCTCCCCATAATTTCCCGCCCCTCCCCCCATTTTTACGGGATTTTTTTTAGGGTTTTTTTAGGTTTTTTAGGTTTTGGGGAACCCCCTCCCCATAATTTCTCACCCCTCCCCCCATTTTCACGGAATATTTTGGGGAGGGGTCACTCCCAGCCCCCTCCCTCCTATTTTTATGGAATTTTTTGGGTTTTGGGGAGGGGTCACTCCCAACCCCCTCCCCATAATTTTCCCCCTCCCCCACCA
>NW_026626027.1:0-1171 GCF_030028575.1 Malurus melanocephalus
CTGGAGTGTTTTTCACTGTGGAGCCCAATGGAAGCCCAGCAGGATGAACAGCAGAGGAGTTTCCAGGGTAATCTCCTGTCCCATTGTTCAGCAGGGCTGGGGACAGTCCATGGCTCCCCTTCTGTCCCAAACCCGTCCTGTCCCTCAATGTCCCACAGCCCTCGGGCTCTGTCCCTCAGTGCATTCAGGGATTGTGAAGCAGCAGCTCCGTGGCTGTGACTGCTCACAAGCGGATGGGCCAAACTGGGCCCACTTTATTGAGCTGTTCAGGGAAAATTTGCAGTGACTCATCCCTGAGCCCCTGGGAAATGTGCCAGAACCTCTTGGGAAACATTTTGTCTCTCAGAAATGAATGATTCAAAAGATCTCTGGGACCTGCAAAGCTCAAAGGCAGAACCCTCACCTGTGCCTGCTTAAGGTAATGGAACACAGCCCAAGTTCCGACGGCCAATATAATAAAATCTTAATGAGGAGTTTTGCAAGTCTCTCCCTGTTAATCACAAATTCCTGATCCATGCCCAAACATCCCAAGGAAGGTCTGCAATTCCCTCACAGTTTATGCCTCCTGCTCACTTTCCTTTGCCCTTGGAGAATTTCAAAACCCACAAATCTCCCAGCCATTTTCACTCCTTGGGCCTTTTCCCTCGATTCCCTGTGACCATTTTGTGCCAAGAAGTTCAATCATTCAGCAGTCRGGTCCCTGCTCTGCTCTTTAGTGTCGGTGCCTCTCAGCACATCAGCAGAGCCCCGTGGGGATCAAAGCTCTTCCATTGCTCTCATTCCTTTGCCAGTGCAGTCCCAAAAATTGTGGGGCTGTTTTTAAATCCTCGAGCTAATGCAGTCCTGGCTGTGGATTTTCCCACTCAAATGGGAAGAGCTCGTGGCTGGAGTGGCCCAGAGATGTGCAGGAAATGTGTCCTTTAAATGTGTTACAGTGAACCCTCCTGTCATGGTTTTACTTGGTCCGATTTTTTGTGGTGGGGGGATGGGACCAAGAAACCACAAAGATGGCTCCTGTGAGGAAGTTCTAGAAACTTTCTCCTTCTTCTCCAGCAAAAGGAGCCCTGCCCCCTGTGTTTTAGAGCCAATCCATCATGGCTCTGAGGGTGATGGACAGGCTGCCCATCAGGCCTGGCCCAATTGCACAGGTTGGTTACACCTCTGTGATGAC
>NW_026626027.1:3171-4437 GCF_030028575.1 Malurus melanocephalus
TTGCATATAATCACAGTGTTTTCCTATAAAACAGAAGCCAGGTGGTTTTTACCTGCTCCATGAGCTTTTATTATCTTTTATGGTTGCTTTGCCTAGGGGCACATCTGACATATTTAACCCTCTGTGCACTGGATTTTACAGCTCAATTTAACCCTTCTTTCTCCTGACAATCTGAAAACTTAGAGCAGACTTGTCCTATGCTATACATGGAAAAACAACTGAATTAACAGAATTTATTATCAAACAAAGCAGAGCAGAAGAATGAAATGTGAAATAAATCCTGAATGAAACAACTTCCCCATACTCTGTCTCCTTCCCGATTCCCCCCTCCGCACCCAGTGGCACTGAAGAATGGGGGTCACAGTCAGGTCATGTCCCTACCTCCCCCTCAGGGACAGGAATCCTTGTCCTGCTCCGGCCTGGGGTCCTGCCGGGGCTGCAGGGGGGTCYGTGCTCCATCCCGGGCTCAGCCCAGCTCACACAGAGCTGCACCTTCAGCTCCAGCTCACCCCGAGCTCCGCCGGTTCAGGGCAGCAGCGGTTCCTTTCTGTCGCCTCCTGCCCGGGCCGGGCACAGCGCCAGGAGCTGTTCCTGAGACAAAGTGTTCATTGTGCTCCTGTCCCGGGCACAGCGCCAGGGCTGACACTCGTCCAACACTTTAATGTGTTAACGTGTTAATGCGTGACAGGACCGGGACTGTGCGTCCAGTTGTCGCTGCTCCTAACAATATACGAGAGCGGTTTCAGTGCCCGGTGCCGATCCCGCCCCGCGCTCCCATTGGCTGATTTCTCCCATCCCGCCCCGTTCTCGCCGCTGATTGGTCAGAGCGGGGGCTGAGAGCGCTCCTGCTCCGTCTCTCCCCACATTTCTCGGATCGCACTCGGGGTCTCTGATCGTGCGCTCCACACTCTGCCCATAGAGCGTGTGTGGAACTGCACTGCGAGCTGCGCTCCGTGTGGGTGTGCCACCGCTGCTGCTGCGGGCTCAGGAGCGAGATCTGCCTTCCAAGGGGCAGTGATTCCAGGTATGGAGAGGGGATTCAGTTCCAGGGGGGGACAGGCTGCTGGGGGTGCACACATCCCTGGGACACAAAATCCTGTTTATCGGAAGCAGAACTGTGAGAGTTTTTGGTCTGCAGTGAGCAAAGGAGGGGAGAGTGGATTTGGCTCCAACTCTGAGAGTGCAGAGGAGCCCCTGGATCCCAAGGACGGGTCAGAAACTGAGCACTCAGAGCTGCCTCGGGAGCGAGATCCTGCTGGGCACCAC
>NW_026626027.1:6809-8663 GCF_030028575.1 Malurus melanocephalus
GTGGGGCTGCCCTGGGGGCTGCGCCCCGAGCCGGGGCCCCTTCCCAGTGCTCCCAGTCTGCCCGTGCACCCTGGAGCAGCCAGCGAGGGAGGGAGAGGAGGGAGAGGGAGAAGAGGAGGAAAGAGCAGGATAGGGATGAAGGAGAGGAAGAGGAGAACGGGATGAGGATGGAGAAGAGGAGGAGGATGAGGAGAGAAGGATGGAGATGAAGAAGAGGAGGAGGAGGTTCTTGCACGCTGATTGGTCACTGTGGGCACTGAGGTGCAATCCCGCCTTGTCCCCTCATGGATTCAACTCCCAGGCCCTGACGAGACCCCAGTCACAGTGTGGAATTTGCAACTTTTGTCTCCCTCATTATTTTATTTCTTTTGTATTAAATGTTTGTGGATTTCCCCCACCACTGTCCCCCATGTCCCCTCAGCATCCGCAGCCCCGTCCCTTCCCCCACACCCCCTTCCCCCCTCTTAACATTTACCTGAGGAAAAACGATTTTTGAGGCTCCTGCCCTGCTGAGGGCCCCTCCTCTTTCTCCCTCTTCCAGTTTTCCGCAGTTCCACATTTCCTCCTCCCCTTGGCATTCCAGGGCTGTGCCTCCCTGAAGGAGGAGAGGGAGGTGGAAGGTTCTGGAAGGTGCCCACCCCTCCTGCTCAGATGGTCTCAGGCCTTTGTGAAGGGAGGACATAGCCATGAAGGGGGACATTCCCACTTTGAGGAGCCCTTTATTTTTTTGGGATCAGTGTTCCTTTGGCTGCAGCAGCTCTGGGGCCACCTGAGGCAGCTGCCACCCCCTCTGTGTTTTCACACTGCTGACCACAGCAGCCACCCCCACTTTCGGGAGGGACAGCAACCACCGGGGCCTCAAGGCCATTTATGGGAGGGAAAAACAGCTTTGGGTGATGTTTGTTCTCGGGAGGGGACGGAAATGGCGGGGGGTCAGGATGGAGGAGCTGCAGAAATGGGGCCATGGTTTGGCTACAGAGTTAAAAAATCACCTTAGGCAGGCCACTGTCACCTAAATGGGGATAAATTCCTGATCTTTGGATGCTTCCATAGGTCCTTGCCGGAGTTTTCAGTCCCTCTGCAGACTGAGAGGAGCAAATCTCCCAAATACAGCATCAACAATGGTGCCTCACACCTTTATGCCTTTAATTCTTGACATTTTGGGTTGTTTGGTACCTTTGCTGTCCTAAATGATTCCAGTCCCTTCATGGTTTCCAAAGGGAGCAGCCAACTGTCTCACAAGAGCAACCTGAAAACGAGAGATTGATGAAAACCAATGTTTTTGAGCTGTTTGGAACATTTTGAATCCTTTCCACCCCGTTTCCAAAGAGTCTCCCTGGTGTTTTGAGATGAAATGATGGGATTCAAACTCCAGAAAAGTTCTTGAGGGTCTGGATCGTGTCCAGAGATGGGAATGGAGCTGGGGAAGGGTCTGGAAAAGCCATGAGGAGCAGCTGAGGGGACTCAGCCTGGAGAAAAGGGGGCTCAGAAGGGACCTTCTCACTCGAATTTCCTGGGAAAGGGTTTGGATCCAGGCAGAGTCAGGTCTTTTCCCAAGACAGGTGGAAAACTGGTAAAATTCCTTCATAGAAAGGGTTTTCCAGCTCTTCCTGAGTCTCCATCCCTGGGTGTATTTAACTCGAGGACGTGGCACTTGGGGACACGGCCAGGGGTGGCCTTGGCACTGCTGGACCCCACGACTTTTAGAGACATTTTCCAACCTCAACGATTCCACAATTTCTCCAAAACCACCCGATTTTTTTCCCATCCCGAATCAGCACATTGGACAGAGGGGAGCAGAGCTGGACCTGCCTGTTTGCCCCACCCAGATTTTGGGTTGGTTTGGCTTTTTTT
>NW_026626028.1:0-5785 GCF_030028575.1 Malurus melanocephalus
TGTCCCCAATGTCCCCGATGTCCCCAGAGCCGGACGCCGACGCGGCCCCTCGGGTTCCACATGCGCATTTATAATAATAATAATAATAATTAATAATAATAATTAATAATAATAATAATTAATGAGGGTGACGAGGTGTCCCGCGCCCCCAACGCGCTAAAACGGCCCTTGGGGACATTGGGGACAGCGCGGGAGGGGACACGGCGGGGGGGGAGGGGACGCGGCGCCGCCCTGATTGTCACCGTGCCACCCGGGGCCACCTGGGGCCGTGTCCCCGCTGTCCCCTCATTGTCCCCAGTGTCACCCCCACTGTCCCCGATGTCACCCCCGCGATGTCACGGCCGTGCCCGTGCTGTCCCCAGGGCCACCGCTGGCTCTGTGTCCTTGAGCGCCGTGTCACCACTGTCACACCCTGGGGACAGCTATGCGTCCCTGTGTCACATCCTGGTGCCATCTCTGGGGACAGTTCTGTCCTGGTGCCATCCCTGGGGACAGCTCTGCCCCGTGACACCACGGTGGCATCTCTGGGGACATCGCTGTGTCCTTGAGTGCCGTGTCACCGCTGTCACAGCCTGGGGACAGCTCTGTCCTGGTGCCACCTCGGTGCCATCTCTGGGGACAGCTCCGTGTCCCTGTGACATCTCTGTCCTGATGCCATCCCTGGGGACAGCTCTGTGTCCTTCAACGTGGTGTCACCGCTGTCACACCCTGGTGACAGCTCCGTGTCCCTGTGTCACATCTCTGTGCCATCCCCGGGGACACTCTGGGGACATCTCTGTGTCCTTGAGCGCCGTGTCACCGCTGTCACGGCCTGGGGACAGTTCCGTCCTGGTGCCACCTCGGTGCCATCCCTGGGGACAGCTCTGTCCTGGTGCCACCCCTGGTGACATCTTCGTGTCCCTGTGTCACATCTCGGTGCCATCTTGGTGTCACAGCCTGGGGACAGCTCCATGTCCTGGTGCCATCCCCCAGGGACACTCTGGGGACATCTCTGTCCTCTGTCCTGGTGCCATCCTGGTGCTGTCCCCAAGGACACGCTTGGGACATCTCCGTGTCCCTGTGTCACACCCTGGTGACATCTCTGTGTCCTTGAGTGCTGTGTCACCGCTGTTATGGCCTGGGGACAGCTCTGTCCTGGTGCCATCCCTGGTGACATCTCTGTCCCGGTGCCATCTCTGGGGACAGCTCCATGTCCCTGTGTCACATCCCAGTGCCATCTCAGTGCCATTCCTGTGTCACAGCCTGGGGACAGCTTTGTGTCCTGGTGACATCTCTGTCCTGTGTCCTGGTGCCATCCTAATGCCATCTCAGTGTCACACCCTGGGGACATCTCTGTGTCCTTTAGTGCCGTGTCACCGCTGTCACAGCCTGGGGACAGTTCTGTGTCCCTGTGTCACATCCTGGTGCCATCCCTGGGGACAGCTCTGTGTCCTTCAATGTGGTGTCACCGCTGTCACAACCCCTGGGGACAGTTCTGTCCTGGTGCCACCTCGGTGCCGTCTCTGGGGACAGCTCCGTGTCCTTGAGCGCCGTGTCACTGCTGTCACAGCCTGGGGACAGCTCCGTGTCCCTGTGTCACATCCTGGTGCCATCTCGGTGTCACAGCCTGGGGACAGCTCTGTGTCCTGGTGCCATGCCCCAGGGACAGTCTGGGGACAGCTCTGTCCTGTGCCACCTTGGTGCCATCTTTGGGGACATTTCCGTGTTCCTGTGTCACATCCCGGTGCCATCCCTGGGGACAGTCTGGTGACATGTCTGTCCTGGTGCCATCTCTGGGGACATTTCAGTGTCCCTGTGTCACATCTCGGTGCCATCTCAGTGTTACAGCCCAGAGACATCTCCGTGTCCCTGTGTCACACCCTGGGGACATCTCTGTGTCCTTGAGTGCCGTGTCACCGCTGTCACAGCCTGGGGACAGCTCTGTCCTGTGACACCTCGGTGCCATCCCTGGGGACATCTCCGTGTCCCGGCGCCATCTCTGGGGACAGCTCTGTGTCCCTGTGTCACATCTCTGTCCTGTGTCCTGGTGCCATCTCTGGTGCCATCTCGGTGTCACAGCCTGGGGACAGCTGTCCTGTGTCCTGGTGCCATCCTGGAGGGGACAGTTGTGTCACCTGTCCTGGTGCCATCTCAGTGCCACGGCCTGGGGACAGCTCTGTCCTGGTGCCATCCCGGTGCCATCCCTGGGGACAGTTCCGTGTCCCCGTGTCACATCTTGGTGCCATCTCGGTGTCACAGCCTGGGGACATCTCTATCCTCTGTCCTGGTGCCATCTTGGTGCCATCTCAGTGCCATCCCTGGGGACAGCTCCGTGTCCCTGTGTCACATCCGGGTGCCACGTCCTGTGTCACTTCCTGGTGCCATCCGTGTCCGTTGTCCCCATGTCACTCCGGTGCCATCTCATTGTCACATCCCGCTGCCATCTCTGTCCTGTGTCACTTCCTGGTGCCATCCGTGTCCCCGTGTCACATCCTGCTGCCATCCATGTCCCCGTGTCACACGCTGCTGCCATCCCCCGGTGCCATCTCTGTCCGGTGTCACCTCTCGGTGCCATCCGTGTCCCCATGTCACTTCCTGCTGCCATCCGTGTCCCCGTGTCCCCTCTTGCTGCCACCTCTGTCCAGTGTCACTTCTCGGTGTCATCTCCGTCCCGGTGCCACCTCTGTCCCCTGTCCCCGTGTCACATCCCGGTGCCATCTCTGTCCCGGTGTCACATCCCGGTGCCACCTCAGTGCCATCTCCTGTGTCCCCTCACTGTCCCCTCGCTGTCCCATTCCTGTGCTGGGTCTCCACGCTGTCCCCTGTGCCACATCCCGGTGCCACCTCCGTGTCCCCAAGTGCCATCTCAGTGTCACATTCCTGCATCCTGGTGCCACCTCGGTGTCCCCAAATGCCACCTCTGTGTCACCTTTCCATGTCCTGGTGCCATCTCTGTGTCCTGGTGCCACCTCCATGTCCCCGAGTGCCACTTCTGTGTCCCCAAGTGCCATCTCTGTGTCCCCAAAGGCCATCTCCATGTCCTGGTGCCACCTCAGTGTCACATTCCCGTGTCCTGGTGCCATCTCCATGTCCCCAAGTGCCATCTCCGTGTCCCCAAGTGCCACCTCTGTGTCACCTCTCCACGTCCAGGTGCCATCTCTGTGTCCCTGAGTGCCACCTCCGTGTCACCTTTCCATATCCTGGTGCCATCTCTGTGTCCCCAAGGGCCATCTCCGTGTCCATGAGTGCCACTTCCGTGTCCCCAAATGCCATCTCAGTGTCACATTCCCGTGTCCTGGTGCCATCTCTGTGTCCCCAAATGCCATCTTCATGTCCCCGAGTACCACTTCTGTGTCCCCAAGTGCCATCTCCGTGTCACCTCTCATTGTCCTGGTGCCACCTCTGTGTCCCCGAGTGCCACTTCTGTGTCCCCAAGGGCCACCTCCGTGTCACCTCTCCATGTCCAGGTGCCATCTCTGTGTCCCTGAGTGCCACCTTCGTGTCCCCAAGGGCCATCTTCGTGTCCCCAAGTGCCACCTCTGTGTCACATTCCCGTGTCCTGGTGCCACCTCTGTGTCCCCAAGGGCCATCTCCATGTCCCCGAGTGTCATTTCCATGTCCCCAAATGCCACCTCTGTGTCACCTCTCCATGTCCAGGTGCCATCTCTGTGTCCCCAAGCGCCATCGCTGTGTCACATTCCTGCGTCCTGGTGTCATCTCCGTGTCTGTGAGTGCCACCTTCATGTCCCCAAGTGCCATCTCCGTGTCCCCTTGATGTCCCCAGGTATTGTCCTCTGTCCCGTTGGGGACAAGTGCCACATCCCCGACACCCACGGGGTCACATCGGTGTCACATCCCAATGTCACATCCCGGTGTCACACTGGGGACAGACCAGGACACTTTGGTGACATTTTGGGGACATTTGGGGACATTCCGGCCAGGCTGCGGTGGCCGTGTCACACTGGGTGTCACAAGGGGGGGTGACACGGGGGGGGGGGGTGACACGAGGGTGACACAGGTGTCCCCACCCCGGGTGTGGCGGTGCCATGCGGTGTCACACAGGGATGTCACACGGGTGTCACTGGGATGTCCCTGGGATGTCACACGGGTGTCACAGGAGTGTCCCCAACTGTCACAGGGATGTCCCCAAGTGTCACAGGGGTGTCCCCAAGTGTCACTGGGATGTCCCCAGGTGTCACATGGATGTCCTTGGGTGTCCCCAGGGTGTCCTTGGGATGTCACACAGGTGTCCCTGGGTGTCACAAGGATGTCCCCAGGGTGTACCCAGGTGCCCCCAGACTGTCCCCATGTGTCACACGGGTGGCACAGGAATGTCCCCAACTGTCACAGGGATGTCCCCAGGGTGTCCCCAGACTGTCCCCAAGTGTCACAGGGATGTCCCAGTGTCCCCTCCCGGGCTGGCCATGCTGGGTGATGTCACAGGGATGTCCTCGGGATGTCCCCAGGGTGTCACACGGATGTCCCCAGGTGTCCCCAGGGTGTCCTTGGGATGTCACACAGGTGTCCCTGGGTGTCACAAGGATGTCCCCAGGCTGTCCCCAGGTGCCCCCAGACTGTCCCATGTGTCACACGGGTGTCACAGGGATGTCCCCAGCTGTCACAGGGATGACCCCGGGATGTCCCCAGGTGTCCCCAACTGTCACACAGATGTCCCCAGGGTGTCCCCAGTGTCCCCTCCCGGGCTGGCCATGCTGGGTGATGTCACAGGGATGTCCCCGGGATGTCCCCAGGTGTCCTCAGGATGTCCCCAACTGTCACAGGGCTGTCCCCTCCAGGCCAGCGGCGCTGAGCGGTGTCACAAGGGTGTCCCCAGGTGTCCCAGGGATGTCCCCAGGGTGTCCCCAGGGTGTCACACGGGTGTCCCCATTCTGGGTGGTGTCACACTCATGTCCCCAGGATGTCCCCAGGTGGCCCCAGCTGTCCCTGGGGTCCCCTCCTGGGTGGGTGGCACTGGGTGGCATCACACCGATGTCCCCAAGTGTCACACGGATGTCCCCAGGCTGTCCCCAGGTGTCACACGGATGCCACAGGGATGTCTCTGGGATGTCCCCAGTGTCCCCAGCTGTCCCCAGGTGTCACACAATGTCCCCGGGTGTCACACATGTGTCCCCAGCTGTCCTTGGGTGTCACGCAGGATGTCCCCAGGTGTTCCAGGGATGTCCCCAAGTGTCACACGATGTCCTCAGCTGTCCCCAGCTGTCCCCGGTGTCCCCGGGCGGGCGCTACCTGGGGAAACAGAGCAGGAGGTGGCTCAGGGATGTCCCCAAATGTCACAGGGATGTCCCCAGCTGTCCCCAAGTGTCCCCAGGCTGTCCCCAAGTGTCCCCAACTGTCCCCAAGTGTCCCCAACTGTCCCCAGTTGTCCCCAAGTGTCCGCCGCCATACCCAGGCTGTCCCCAGAATGTCCCCAACTGTCCCCAGAATGTCCCCAAGTGTCCCCAGCTGTCCCCAGGTATCACATGGATGTTCCCCAGATGTCCCCAATTGTCCCCAAGTGTCCTTAGGATGTCCCCAACTGTCCCTGGGCTGTCCCCGCCACCCCCAGAATGTCCCCAAGTGTCCCCAGGCTGTCCCCAGGATGTCCCCAGCTGTCCCCAAGGTGTCCCCAGCTGTCCCCAGAATGTCCCCAGAATGCCCCCAGCTGTCCTCAGTACCTGGTGAAGAAGGGCAGGTGGTGGCCCAGGGATGTCCCCAAGTGTCCCCAGGGTGTCCCCTGCCATCCCCAGAATGTCCCCGGGTTGTCCCCAGCTATCCCCAAATGTCCCCAAGGTGTCCCCAGGTATCC
>NW_026626028.1:6619-8382 GCF_030028575.1 Malurus melanocephalus
TGGAGAAAAATGGGGAAAAAATGGGGAGATTAGGGAGAAATTAAGGAAAATTTGGGACATTGGAAAAAATTGGGAAAAACTGGGAATTGGGGACATTGAGGACATTGGGGACATTGGGGACATTGGGGACATCGGGGACATCGGGGACAGTGGGGACATTGGGGACATTGGGGACAGTGGGAAAAATTGGGGAAAAATGGGGAAAAAATGGGGAGATTTGGGAAAAATTAAGGAAAATTTGGGACATTGGGAAAAATTGGGAAAACCTGGGAATTGGGGACATTGAGGACATTGGGGACATTGGGAAAAATTGGAGAAAAATGGGGAAAATTGGAGAAAAATGGGGAAAAATGGGGAGATTTGGGAAAAATTAAGGAAAATTTGGGACATTGGGAAAAATTGGGAAAACCTGGGAATTGGGGACATTGGGGGGATTGGGGACATTGGGGACATGGAAGGGACATGAGGACCCCCAGGGCTGGTGCCACCCCATGGTGACACAGGTGGCCCTCGGGGACACAGGGGACAGGGGGCAGGACAGGTGACAGGTGTGACAAGTGACAGGAGAAATGACAACTGACAGGTGACACACAGGGGCCAAGGAAGGTGACACGCAGGTGACACAGGTGACACACAGGTGGCACTCAGGGTGACAGGGGTTACAAAGGTGACACAGGTGACAGAGGTGACACAGAGGTGACACAGAAGTGACAATGACACAGGGGTGACAGTGACAGTGATAATAACAGTGACAGTGACACACGGGTGACAGCGACAATGACAATGACACAGGTGACAATGACATTCAGGTGACACAGTGACATGGGTGACAATGACACAGGTGACAGTGACAATGACACAGGTGACAGTGACAATGACACACAGGTGACAATGACACAGGTGACAATAACAATGACACAGGTGACACAGCTGACACAGTGACAGTGACAATGGCAGTGACTGACACAGGTGACAGTGACAGTGACAGTGGCACACAGGTGACAGAAGTGACAATGACAATGACAATGGCAGTGACAGTGACACAATGACAGTGACACAGGTGACAATGACAATGACAGGTGACAGTGGCACTCAGGTGAAAGTGACAGAGGTGACACAGAGATGACAATGACAATGACAGTGACAGTGACAGAGACAATGACAGTGACTGTGACAATGACACACATGTGACAGTGACACAGGTGACACTCAGGTGACAATGACAATGACAGTGACAATGACAGTGACAGGTGACAATGACACACATGTGACAGTGACACAGGTGACACTCACCAGCAGTTTGTTGTACTTTGGTCTCTTCCTGTGGTCCTTGGTGAGGCTGAGGGGGGGAGGGGACACAGGGGACACGTCCCAGTGTCACCTCAGTGCCACCCGAGTGCCACCCCCACCCTGGGCCATGTCCCCTGAGTGTCCCCATGTCCCTCCCACTGTCCCCAATGTCCCAATTTTTCTCCCAATTTTCCCCCAATTTTTCCCATTTCACCCAATCCCCAATTGTCCTCATTTCCCCCCCAATTTTTCTCCATTTTTTCCCCAATTTTCTCCAATTTTCCCATTTTTCTCCCACTTTTCTTCAATTTTCCCCACTGTCCCCATTCTTCCCACTGTCCCCAATTCCCAATTGTCCCCAATTTCCGCTCCATTTTTACCAATTTTTCCTCAAATTCCCCCAATTTTTCCTCAGTTTTTCCCCAATTTTTCCCCATTTTCTTTCCCAATTTTTTTCCCATAATGTCCCCAAT
>NW_026626029.1:0-1090 GCF_030028575.1 Malurus melanocephalus
AATTTTGGGAATTTTGGGGGAATTTGAGAGGCAATTTTTGGGAATTTGGGGGGATTTTGGGGTTTTTTTTTGTTTTTTGGGGTCTGAGAACTCCGGATTTTTCCGGGTTTTCCCGGGATTTTTCCGGGGTGATTTTGGGTAATTTTGGGGGAATTATGGGATGGATTTTGGTGGAATTTATGGGGTTTTTGTGGAGATTTTGAGGATTTTTTGGGGATTTTTGGGTTTTTTTGGTTTTTTGGGGTCTAAGAACTCCGGATTTTTTCGGGGTGATTTTGGGGTAATTTTTGGGGAATTATGGGATGGATTTTGATGGAATTTGTGGGATTTTTTTTCATTTTCATGGTGGTTTTTTGGGGGTTTTTGGGGTCCAGGAACTCCGGATTTTTCCGGGATTTTTCCGGGATTTTTCCGGGGTGATTTTTGGGGTGATTTTGGGTGATTTCTCCCCCAGAGACGGTGCGCACCGCCACCCCGTTCCCCATGGGCAATTTGGGTTTTTTTGGGGGTTTTTGGGGTTTTTTTGGGGTCTAGGAGCTCGGGGTTTTTTGGGGGGGATCTCGGGGGTCTCGGGGTAAATTTTGGGGTGATTTTGGGTAATTTTGGAGGAATTATGGGATGGATTTTGATGGAATTTATGGGTTTTCTGTGGGAATTTTTTGGTTTTTTGGGGGTTTTTGGGGTCCGGGAACTCCGTATTTTTTCGGGATTTTTTGGGTTAATTTCCGGGTGATTTTTGGGGTGATTTCGGGTGATTTCTCCCCCAGAGACGGTGCGCACGGCCACCCCGTTCCCCATGGTCAGTCTGTTCCTGGTGTTCACCGCTTTCGTCATCAGCAACGTGGGGCACATCCGCCCCCAGAGGACCCTCCTGGCCTTCGTCTCGGGCATCTTCTTCATCCTCTCGGGTGAGGGGAGACCCCCAGAATGAGGAAAAATTAAAAAAAAATTATTTTAGCCAAAAAAAATCCGATTTTATACCAAAAATCCGCTCCGAAATCGGCCCCGGAATCCCCGTTCTGTCCCTTTCTCTCCCCGGGGTGGGACCCCAAAATTGACCCAAAACTGACCCAAAACCTCCCAAAATTGA
>NW_026626029.1:3042-4568 GCF_030028575.1 Malurus melanocephalus
CCCCAAATTCTGATTTTTTTACCCCCAATTTGGGATTTTTTCCCCAAAATTTTTGATTTTTCACCAAAATTCCAATTTTTCCCTGCGATTTTCCTGGGAAAAAAACAGGGGGAGAGGCGCCACCTGGCGGTGACGGGTGACAGCGACAGGTGACACCGGCGACACTCAGGTGTGTTTTTCTCCATTCCAGGTGTCACTCTGGTTCCCCTTTCTATTCCAGGTGTCTCTCAGTGTCACTCAGGTGACACCCAGGTGTGACAGGTGACAGTTCCAGGTGTCACTCAGGTGTTTCTTTCTATTCCAGGTGTCTCTCAGGTGTGTTTTTCTCCATTCCAGGTGTCACTCAGGTGTGACAGGTGATGGCTCCAGCTGTCACTCAGGTGTTTTTCTCCATTCCAGGTGTTCCTCAGGTGTGACAGGTGACACAGGGGACACCCAGGTGTGACAGGTGATGGTTCCAGGTGTCACTCAGGTGTCACTCTCCATTCCAGGTGTCACAGGTGTATTTTTCTCCATTCCAGGTGTCACTCAGGTGTGTTTTACTCTCCGTTCCAGGTCACAGGTGTCACAGGTGACACGGGGGACACTCAGGTGGCACAGGTGATGGCTTCAGGTGTGACCCAGGGGTCACAGGTGTCTCTCAGGTGTGTTTTTCTCCACTCCAGGTGTCCCTCAGGTGTGACAGGTGACAGTTCCAGGTGTCTCTCAGGTGTTTTTCTCTCCATTTCAGGGCACAGGTGCGGTGTTGGTGTCACATTCCGGGTTCCAGCTGTCACACCTGTCACTCACCTGTCACTCAGGTGTCACTCACCTGTCCCTCACCTGTCCCTCAGGTGTATTTTTCTCCATTCCAGGTGTATCACAGGTGTCACTCAGGTGTATTTTTGTTTCCATTCCAGGGTGCAGGTGTGATGTCGGTGTACCTGTTCACCAAACGTTACGCAGAAGAAGAGCTGTGCCATACCCCAGGTGTATCACAGGTGTGACAGGTGTGGTTCAGGTGTCTCTCAGGTGTCTCTCAGGTGTCTCTCAGGTGTTTTTCTCTCCATTTCAGGGCAAAGGTGCGGTGTCGGTGTCACATTCCGGGTTCCAGGTGTCACACCTGTCACTCACCTGTCACTCAGGTGTCACTCAGTGTCACTCAGGTGTCACTCAGGTGTTTCTCACCTGTCTCACAGTTGTATTTTCTCTCTGTTCCAGGGTGCAGGTGTGATGTCAGTGTACCTGTTCACCAAACGTTACGCTGAAGAGGAACTCTGCCATAGCCCAGGTGTATCACAGGTGTATCACCTGTCCCTCAGGTGTCACTCAGGTGTCACTCAGGTGTCTCACAGGTGTGTTTTCTCTCTGTTCCAGGGTGCAGGTGTGATGTCAGTGTACCTGTTCACCAAACGTTACGCCGAAGAGGAACTCTGCCATACCCCAGGTGTATCACAGGTGTCACTCACCTGTCACTCAGGTGTCACTCAGGTGTTTCTCTCTCCATTCCAGGTGTCACAGGTGTATTATTCTCCATTCCAGGTGTG
>NW_026626029.1:6039-8028 GCF_030028575.1 Malurus melanocephalus
ACACCTGGGGACACACCTGGACACACCTGGAGGGGATTGGGACACACCTGGACACACCTGGACACACCTGGACACACCTGGACACACCTGGACACACCTGGGGACATTGGGGACACACCCAAACACACCTGGGGACATTGGGGTCACACCTGGACACACCTGGACACACCTGGACACACCTGGACACACCCAATGTCCATCCAGATGAGCCAAAATTACCCCCCGGCCATCAAATACCCGCAGAGACCCCCGCCACACCCTCACCTGTCCACGTCACCCTGCTAGGGACACACCTGGGGACATCTGGACACACCTGGACACGCCCAAAACACACCTGGGGACATTGGGGACACACCTGGACACACCTGGACACACCTGGGGACATTGGGGACACACCTGGACACACCTGGACACACCTGGGACACACCTGGACACACCTGGACACGCCCAATGTCCATCCAAATGAGCCAAAATTACCCGCCGGCCATCAAATACCCGCAGAGACCCCCGCCACACCCGCACCTGTCCACGTCACCCTGCTAGGGACACACCTGGGGACACCAAAAACACACCTGGACACACCTGGGGACACACCTAGGGACACCTGGACACACCTGGGCACACCTGGGACACACCTGGGACACACCTGGGATACACCTGGGACACACCTGGGGACACCTGGGGACACACCTGGGGACACCTGGACACACCTGGACACGCCCAAAACACACCTGGACACACCTGGGGACATTGGGGACACACCTGGACACACCTGGGGACACCTGAGGGGGACACAGACACACCCAGGGGACATTGGGGACATCTTAGGGTCACCTGGGGGACATTTGGGACACACCTGGGACACAGCTGGACACACCTGGACACACCTGGGGGACATTGGGGACATCTCAGGGGTCACTCTGGGGTCACCTGTAGGCCTTGGGGACACACCTGGGACACACCTGAGGTCACCTGAGGTCACTCAGGGGTCACTCAGGGGTCACTCTGGGGTCACTCTGGGGGACATCGGGGACACCTGAGGTCGCCTGGACAGCCCTGGGGTCACCCAAGGTCACCTGAGGTCACTCTGGGGTCACTCCGGGGTCACTTTGGGGACATCGAGGCCTCACCTGCGGCCGCCATCTTGGTGACGTCATCGGCTGACTCTCGGTGACGTCATCGGCCGGCCTTCGGTGACGTCATCGGCCACCATCTTGGTGACGTCATCGACTGACATTTGGTGGCGTCATCGACAGACTCTTAGTGACGTCATCGGCCGACCTTCGGTGACATCACCGGCTGACTCTTAGTGACGTCATTGACCGCCATCTTGGTGACGTCACAGACTGAATCTCGGTGACGTCATTGGTCGCCATATTGATGACATCATCGCCAACCATATTGATGACGTCATCGGCCGCCACCTTGGCCCGGTAGCAGCAGCAGCCAATGAGAGGCCAGCGGCCATTTTGGATTGCAGGAGCAGCCAATGGCAGGCGAGGACGGCCATTTTGGCCCGGCAGCAACAGCCAATGAGAGACGAGGATCGCCCCGGCGGCCATCTTGACCGAGCATCGCGGCCAATGAGAGACGAGGATGGGACCGGCGGCCATCTTGGCTGGGGCTGTGGCCAATGAGGAATCGGCGGCCATTTTGCCCAGCTGGCAGCAGCCAATGAGAGACGAGGATCCCCTCGGCGGCCATTTTGACCAGGAATTGTGGCCAATGGGAGTCAAGGATCCCCTCGGCAGCCATTTTGACCAGGATTTGCGGCCAATGAGAGACAAGGGATCGGGACGGCGGCCATCTTGGCCCGGCGGCCATGTTGTCCTGGTGGCAGCAGCCAATGAGAGACGAGGATCCCCTCGGCGGCCATCTTGGCTGGACAGGAGCAGCCAATGAGAGACGAGGATCCCCTCGGCGGCCATCTTGGCTGGACAGGAGCAGCCAATGAGAGTCAAGGATCCCCTCGGCGGCCATCTTGGCTGG
>NW_026626030.1:0-1936 GCF_030028575.1 Malurus melanocephalus
GGGGACGGAGAGGGGATGGAGGTGACCATGGAGGTGACCAAAGGGACATCAGGGGGAGATGGAGGTGACCGGGATGGGTGAAGGGACAGTTGGGGACATTGGGGACATTGGAGATGGTCAAGGGGTCATTGGGGACAGTTGGGGACATGGAGATGCTCAAGGGGACACTGGAGGGGATGGAGGTGACTGGGATGGGGGGAGGGGACATTGGGGACATTGGGGACACTGAGATGGTCAAGGGGACATTGGGGACATTGGGGGGGAGATGGAGGTGACCGGGATGGGGGGAGGGGACATTGGGGACACTGAGATGGTCAAGGGGACATTGGGGACAGGGAAGTGACCATGGAGGTGACCAAGGGGACATTGGGGACACTGAGATGGTCAAGGGGACAGGGAGGTGACCATGGGCGTGACCAAAGGGACATTGGGGACAGTTGGGGACATTGGAGATGGTCAAGGGGACATTGGGGACAGTTGGGGACATTGGGGACATCGTGGGGATGGAGATGGTCAGGGGGACATTGGGGACATGGAGGTGACTGGGATGGGGGAGGGGACATTGGGGACCGTTAGGGACAGTTGGGGACATTGGGGACATTGGGGACAGGGAAGTGACCATGGAGGTGACCATGGAGGTGACCAAAAGGACACTGGGGACAATGAGGGGACATTGGGGGGGATGGAGGTGACCATGGAGGTGACCATGGACCACAGTGGGGGTGGGGCTGGGAGTGACCAGGAGTGACCAGTAGTGGCCAGGAGTGGCCAGTAGTGGCCATAAATGACCAGTAGTGGCCAGTAGTGACCAGAAGTGGCCAGTAGTGACCAGTAGTGGCCATAAATGACCAGTAGTGACCAGTAGTGGCCAGTAGTGACCAGTAGTGACCAGTAGTGGCCATAAGTGACCAGTAGTGGCCATAAGTGACCAGGAGTGGCCAGTAGTGGCCAGGAGTGGCCATAAATGACCAGAAGTGACCAGTATTGACCAGTAGTGACCAGTAGTGACCAGTAGTGACCAGTAGTGGCCATAAGTGGCCATAAATGACCAGTAGTGACCATAAATGACCAGTAGTGGCCAGTAGTGACCAGGGATGACCAGTAGTGGCCAGTAGTGGCCATAAGTGACCAGTAGTGGCCATAAATGACCAGTAGTGACCAGTAGTGACCATAAATGACCAGTAGTGGCCATAAATGACCAGGAGTGACCAGTAGTGGCCAGTAGTGGCCAGAAGTGACCAGTAGTGGCCAGTAGTGACCAGTACTGGCCAGTAGTGACCATAAATGATCAGTAGTGGCCAGTAGTGGCCAGTAGTGACCAGTAGTGGCCAGTAGTGACCAGTAGTGACCAGAAGTGACCATAAGTAGCCAGTAGTGGCCATAAATGACCAGAAGTGACCATAAATGACCACTAGTGACCATAAGTGGCCATAAATGACCAGTAGTGACCAGAAGTGGCCAGTAGTGGCCAGAAGTGACCAGTAGTGGCCAGTAGTGACCATAAATGACCAGTAGTGACCATAAGTGACCAGAAGTGGCCATAAATGACCAGTAGTGACCAGTAGTGACCAGTAATGACCAGTAGTGGCCAGTAGTGACCAGTAGTGACCAGTAGTGACCAGTAGTGACCAGTAGTGGCCAGTAGTGGCCAGGAGTGACCAGTAGTGGCCACGAGTGACCAGAAGTGGCCAGAAGTGACCAGAAGTGGCCATAAGTGACCAGTAGTGACCAGTAGTGGCCATAAGTGACCAGTAGTGACCAGTAGTGGCCATAAGTGACCAGTAGTGACCATAAGTGGCCAGTAGTGGCCATAAGTGGCCAGTAGTGACCATAAATGACCAGAAGTGGCCACAAGTGACCATAAATGACCACAAGTGACCAGTAGTGACCGCTCACCCTCCAGGTAGTTCCTGGCGATGAATTTGAGCGCCTCGTC
>NW_026626030.1:3157-4334 GCF_030028575.1 Malurus melanocephalus
TGTCCCCAATGACCACTCCCTGCTGTCCCCAAGGCCACCACAGCAGTATCCCCATGGCCACCACCCCAATGACCACCACACCCCAATGTCCCCAATGCCATCCCAATGTCCCCAAGGCCACCACCCCAATGACCACAAGGCCACCCTGCTGTCCCCACAGCCACCAACCCAATGTCCCCATGACCGCTATCCCAATGTCCCCAAGGCCACCAACCCAATGCCACCCCGGTGTCCCCAAGGCCACCACCGCACTGTCCCAGTGACCACCACCCCAATGTCCCCAAGGCTACCCCAATGTCACCAATGACCACTCCCTGCTGTCCCCAAGGCCACCACGGCAATGTCCCCATGGCCACCACCCCAATGACCACCACACCCCAATGTCCCCAATGACCACTCCAATGTCCCCATGACCACCACCCCAATGTCCCCAATGCCACCAGCCCAATGTCCCCATGGCCACCAACCCCAGTGGTCACCAACCCCATGTCCCCATAGTGACCACCTTGATGACCGTCACCCCAATGTCCCCATGACCACTCTGATGTCCCCAAGGCCACCCCAATGTCCCAATGACCACCCACCACTGTCCCCATGGCCACCAACCCAATGTCCCCATGGCCACCAACCCCAATGACCGCCACCCCAGTGACCACTCCGATGTCCCCATGGCCACCAACCCAATGTTCTCATGACCGCCATCCCAATGTCCCCATGGCCACCAACCCCAGTGGTCACCAACCCCATGTCCCCATAGTGGCCACCTTGATGACCACTGCCCCAATGACCACAAGGCCACCCCGGTGTCCCCAAGGCCACCACCCCAATGACCACCCCAATGTCCCCATGGCCACCAACCCCAATGTCCCCATGGTCACCACCCCAATGACTGCCACCCCAGTGACCACCCCAATGTCCCAATGACCATCACTCCGATGTCCCCAAGGCCACCATCCCAATGTCCCCATGGCCACCAACCCCGATGGTCACCAACCCCATGTCCCCATAGTGACCACCTTGATGGCCACCGCCCCAATGTCCCCAATGACCACACCCCAATGTCCCCATGACTGCCATTCCATTGTCCCCAAGGCCACCAACCCAATGTCCCCAAGCCACCACCTTGATGGCCACCAACCCAATGACCACCAACCCAATGTCCCCAATGTCCCCAATG
>NW_026626030.1:6477-8217 GCF_030028575.1 Malurus melanocephalus
GGGACATTGGTGACATTGGGGACATTGGGGACATTGGGGACATTGGGGACATTGGGGGCACCAAGGGGTGACAGTGACGCCGGGACATTGGGGACATTGGGGACAGTGGGGACAGTGGGGACAGTGGGGACAGTAATGAGGACCATGATGACAATGACAATGACAATGATGACAATGGTGACAATGGTGACAATGGTGACAATGGTGACAATGACAGTGCCACCTCACCTGTTGAGGGCGTTGCACATCTCGATCGTCACCAGCACCGACAGTGACCATGGTGACAATGACAGAGGTGACAATGACAGAGGTGACAATGGTGACAATGATAACAATGATGACAATGGTGACAGTGGTGACAGAGGTGACAATGACAGTGACAATGATGACAATGGTGACAATGGTGACAATGGTGACACTGAAGGTGACAATGACAATGTGACAATGGTGACAATGACAATGCCAATGTCACCTGTTGAGGGCGTTGCACATCTCGATGGTCACCAGCACCGACAATGGTGACAATGACAATGATGACAATGGTGACAGTGACAGTGACAGAGGTGACAATGGTGACACTGAATGTGACAATGGTGACAATGACAATGACAATGGTGACAATTGTCCCCTCACCTGTTGAGGGCGTTGCACATCTCGGTGGTCACCAGTACCGACAGTGACAATGGTGACAGTGACAATGACAATGATAACAATGATGACAATGATGACAATGGTGACAATGGTGACACTGATAACAATGGTGACAATGGTGACAATGGTGACAATGGTGACACTGATAACAATGGTGACACTGAAGGTGACAATGACAATGACACTGCCATCACCTGTTGAGGGCGTTGCACATCTCGATCGTCACCAGCACCGACAGTGACAATGATGGAGGTGACAATGGTGACAATGACAATGACAGGTGACAATGACAATGGTGACAATGATGACAATTGTCCCCTCACCTGTTGAGGGCGTTGCACATCTCGATCGTCACCAGCACCGACAGTGGTGACAATGACAATGATAACAATGACAATGATAACAATGATAACAATGGTGACAATGATGACAATGATAACAATGGTGACAATGACAATGGTGACAATGGTAACAATGATAACAATGGTGACACTGAAGGTGACAATGACAATGTGACAATGGTGACAATGGTGACAATGACACTGCCATCACCTGTTGAGGGCGTTGCACATCTCGATGGTCACCAGCACCGACAATGACAATGATAACAATGGTGACAATGGTGACAATGGTGACAATGACAGTTACAGTTACAGTGACAATGACAATGATGACAATGAAGGTGACAATGGTGACAATGACAATGGTGACAATGGTGACAATGACAATGACAATGGTGACAATGGTGACAATGCCAATTCTCACCTGTTGAGGGCGTTGCACATCTCGATCGTCACCAGCACCGACAGTGGTGACAATGGTGACAATGACAGAGGTGACAATGGTGACAATGACAATGCCAGGTGACAATGGTGACAATGGTGACAATGTCCCCTCACCTGTTGAGGGCGTTGCACATCTCGATGGTCACCAGCACCGACAGCGCCATCGTCATCGGCTTCGGGGACTCGAAAATGTCGCAGTCGAGACCCTCGAAATCCACGTTGTGCTCGGAGCACTGCATGAAATGGGTCTGGGGGACACAGGGGACACTCAATGGTCACTCAATGGTCACTCAATGGTCACTCA
>NW_026626031.1:0-1745 GCF_030028575.1 Malurus melanocephalus
ATCCCGCTGTTCCCGACCCCGATCCCGCTGTTCCGATCCCAATCCCGCTGTTCCTGACCCCGATCCCGCTGTTCCCGACCCCGATCCCGCTGTTCCCGACCCCAATCCCGCTGTTCCCGGCCCCAATCCCGCTGTTTCCGATCCCAATCCCGCTGTTCCCGGTCCCAATCCCGCTGTTCCGATCCCAATCCCGCTGTTCCCGATCCCAATCCCGCTGTTCCTGATCCCAATCCCGCTGTTCCGACCCCGATCCCGCTGTTCCCCACCCCAATCCCGCTGTTCCCCACCCCAATCCCGCTGTTCCCGGCCCCAATCCCGCTGTTCCGATCCCAATCCCGCTGTTCCCGATCCCAATCCCGCTGTTCCTGATCCCAATCCCGCTGTTCCGACCCCAATTCCGCTGTTCCCGGGCCAATCCCGCTGTTCCCGACCCCGATCCCGCTGTTCCCCACCCCAATCCCGCTGTTCCCGGGCCCAGCAGCGTTTGGGATGAGCCAGAAGGACCCGAGGCTGGGAATCACCAGTGACACCCCCTTTCCATGGTCCTGCAAGGACCTGAGGCCAGGAATCACCACTGAAATCCCATTCCAAGATCCTGGAAGGGCCCAAGGACATGGATCTGCACTGACAGCTCCATTCCTCAATCCTGCAAGGACCTGAGGACATGGATCACCATTGACAACCTTTCCTCAATCCTGCAAGGACCTGAGCACATGGATCACCATTGACAACCAACATTCCATGATCCTGCAAGGACCTGAGAACATGGAGCACCACTGACAGCCAACATTCCATGATCCTGGAAGGACCCAAGGACACGGATCAGCACTGACACCCCTTTTCATGATTCTGCAAGGACTCAAGGCCATGGATGAGCACTGACACCTTCTCCACAACGCTGCAAGGACCCAAGTTTGGGAATCGCCACTGACACCCCCTTTCCACAACCCTGCAAGGACCCAAGGCCGTGGATCAATACTGACACCTTCTCCACAACCCTGAAAGGACCCGAGGTTGGGAATCACCAGTGACACCCCTATTCCAAGATCCTGAAAGGACCTGAGGACATGGATCAGCACTGACACCCCCATTCCCCAATCCTGCAAGGACCTGAGGACATGGATCATCACTGACATCCCCTTTCCATGATCCTGCAAGGACCCGAGGCCATGGATCAACACTGACACATTCTCCACATCCCTGGAAGGACCTGAGAACATGGATCAGCACTGACACCCTCTCCACAGCACTAGAAGGACCCAAGGCTGGGAATCACCAGTGAAACCCCCTTTCCATGATCCTGCAAGGACCCGAGGCTTGGAATGGTCATTCACACCCGCATTCCTCAACCCTGCAAGGACCTGAACACACGGATCAGCACTGACACCCCCATTCTGTAAGCCTGGAAGGACCCAAAGCCATGGATCAGCACTGGCACCTTCGCAACAACCCTGCAAGGACCCGAGGCTGGGAATCACCACTGACACCCCCTTTCCATGATTCTGCAAGGACCCAAGGCCGTGGTTCAATACTGACACCTTCTCCACAACCCTGCAAGGACCTGAGAACATGGATCACCATTGACAGCCAACATTCCATGATCCTGGAAGGACCCAAAGCCGTGAAACACCACTGACAGCCCCATTCCTCAACCCTGCAAGGATCCAAGGCCATGGATCAGGACTGACACCCCTGGCCAGCACAGAGCAGGAATGGCCAGCACAGAGCAGGAATGGCCAGCACAG
>NW_026626031.1:3361-4866 GCF_030028575.1 Malurus melanocephalus
CCGGAGCGCTGGAACGCCGCCGCCATCGGGCGATTGCGACACATCAAACTCACTCAACACCCAAAATTCTCCTCTCTGAGAGCCCCAAAATCACAATAAAACCCCTCATTCCTACCTCTTTAGTYAAATCCCCGTTYCCCGGCGCCGCCACAGCTCCCAAATCCTCCAGCTCCTCCCCGAATCCCTGCTCGSTTCCTCCGTCCCGCACTCCTGCGTCGCCGCCGCCTCCATCCTGCTGCCCCCCGGCCACGGATCCCTCGGGATCTCTGTGCACCAACCACGCACTCAGCTCCGTGCTGGGCACCTGGAATCTATCCAGAGCCCTCACCCTGCTCAGCAAACGGCGGGCKGTGAAATAATAATCCAAATCGACGCTTTTGGGGTGGATGCCATAACCGTCCAAGGTGTTGCGGAGGTTGTGGAATTGGGTCTGGGTGTAAGCCGAGCTTTGGCCCAGGATGATCTCGCGTAAAGGGGGGAGTTGTGAGGTCAGGTAGGTGTCCACGTCCACGCGAACGCCGATCAGGCTCAGCAGGATGGTGAATTGGATCAGGCCTTCGGTGAAGTATTTCTTCAGAGAGAGCATTTCTGRGTGAAAAGGAAAAAATAAAAAAATAAACGGGGATGGAGGGTGAGGAGAAACAACAACAAGGAGCTGGCGGTGGCGGAGGGAGAAACCTCTGCACAACAGGTTGGGTGGGTCTGGCTTTGCTCTGCCCCACTTTCCCAACAGAATGATTTCAGGCACRCAGAACACAGCTAAAAAACGGGATAAAAGCGTAAAAAAAYGCTCAAATATTTTTGAGTTCAAYRGGGYGCGGTTTTCTGCAGAAAATTCCGCRGAACCGCAGAAAATCAAAAGGTTTGGAGCCGGAAAAGCGGCCAACTCTCCCCAGCAGCTCCACCCTCGCCTTCCCTTTTGTTTTTATCGCGCAGAGCACGCGGAGACGCCAATTCCATGTGACTTACTGTCCCAAAACTCCACATCCAGCGCCTTCCTCTGTGCCCCCGCAACTCCCCGCGCTCCGGGCCGGGCTCCGCTCCCTCCAGCAGCTCCTCCTTCCCCTTCTCCTTTTCCTTTCCCTTCTTCTGCTCCCGACGCTTTTATTTTTTTTTGTTTTTTTTTTGAAGGAGCCTTTTATGAGTCAAAGGTCCCGACCATGGGAAGGTCCAAAGACTCCTCCGCTCGCGGCCGCGATTTCATCAGCAGCTGAAACGTAACCAGAGAGCAAACACGGTAACGCCGGGGCACCACCCTGCGCACGGCCCCGCCAATTCCCGGCGATTTTTTTATGGAATCGCCGCTTTTCCTGCCGAGCCCAGGCCGAGCCACCTCCGGGGACAGCGCTGTCCGCCTGCCCGAGCTATTCTTAGGCCGGTGCGTCAACTTGCCGCTGTCCGCAGGAATCCGTTCCCGTGTCCGCGCTCGGCCCGGGCCAGGGGCTGTTCACGGAACACCGGGAGCGCTGCCGGGCCCGCCCCGCTCGCACCGCGCCAGGGGAGAA
>NW_026626031.1:6591-8506 GCF_030028575.1 Malurus melanocephalus
CCCACAAAACCCCATAACCTATTTAACCAAACCCGGGGCAGGGTTCAGAGCGCTCAGGACAGGTCGTTCACCCCATCCCACATCGATCCGTGTGGGATCCCTGCCCTTGTCCCCACAAAACTGCCGGGACAAACAGACGATGGTTCATCCCAAAACAAAAACAAAAACATGGAAAAAAAACCCGGCAGGGTGAGGTTTGCCAGGCTGGGGGTGTTGTGCTGCTTTTCCAGGGTTTTCCAGGTGCTCCCCAAAACCCAAAAAGCCCCAGAAATGCAGGGATGAACCCAGATTTGAATCCAGGGATGGGGGAAAGGAGTTTGGGAGGCTGCAAACGCCCCGATCCCACAGATTTTGGGGTTTGCCGTGCCCCAGTTGCTGCCTGTCCCTAATCTCGTCCTGGCAAAGAGCCCGAGGAACACCCAGGGGAGTGCCCAGCGCAGCCGGGACTGCGGGGGAACCGCCCCGCTGAGAGGAACCCCGAAATCTGAGCTGTTCCCCGGCCCCACGGCACCGGGAAAGGGGGATGTGGGGGTGATGGTCATCCTGAACACCCCTGGGGCAGAGATTTGGGGGTGATGGCCATCCTGAACAACCCTGGGTCAGAGATTTGGGGGTGTTTCCCACCCTAAACCCCTCAGGGTCAGAGATTTGGGGGTGATGGCCATCCTGAACACGCCTGGGGCAGAGATTTGGGGGTGATGGCCACCCTAAACGCCTCTGGGTCAGAGATTTGGGGGTGATGGCCACCCTGAACACCCCTGGGTCAGAGATTTGGGGGTGTTTCCCACCCTAAACCCCACTGGGTTGGATTTGGGGTCAATGCCCACCCTAAACCCCCCTGGGGCAGAGATTTGGGGGTGATGGCCACCCTAAACCCCTCTAGGTCAGAGATTTGGGAGCGTTGCCCACCCTAAGCCCCACTGGGTCAGAGATTTGGGGGTGTTGCCCACTCCAAACCCCTCAGGGTCAAAGATTTAGGGCTGATGTCCACCCTGAACACCCCTGGGGCAGAGATTTGGGGGTGTTTCCCACCCTAAACCCCCCTGGGTTGGATTTTGGGGATAATGCCCACCCTAAGTCAGAGATTTGGGGGTGTTTCCCCCTCCCCGAGGGTTCCCAGCAGGGCCGAATCCCTTCAGGGTTTTTTTCCTGGCTCCATTTCCCCATCCCCCCGCGCACCCCACAAGGAAATGGGGGTGTCTGGCAGCCCCCCAAACCCCTCCCCAGCGCTCCCRTGATTCCAGCCCGCAATCCGAGCCGGGCTGCCCCTCTCGGGTTATTTTTAGGGCTGGCAGGTGGCCCTGGCCCCGTGGCCACCTCGTGTCCCCACCGAGCCCCTTCCCCAGAAAACGCTCCGGCCCCAAAGAGATCAAACCCAAGCGGGGAAATCGCAGCCTGGAAAGGTCGGGGACGGCAGCGGGGACACGGAGGGGATTTGGGATTGTTGGGGTGGCTCCGGGAGCCCCTTCCCGGCCCGGGATCCGCCCCCAGCGCTGATAAAATCGAGGGGATAATTAGTGAATTAATGAAAATTAATGAAGGAGAACGGGCTCGTCCCTCCCACTCGTTCGCAGTCCCAGTGGGGGTCACGGGGAGTGTCCCCAATGTCACCCGCCGACACCGGTGCGGTTCTTTTGGGACATTTATGGGGTTTTTATGTTAAATACCGATTTTTAGGGGTTGATCCCCAGCACAGGGGAGCCCTGGGGCTGCCGGGACACCCCAAAGTGTCTGAAGGGAGCTCAGAGGAGCCCCCCGGTCCCCCCAAAACCTTGGGACCCCCATCCTTGGGACCACCCCCTTCCGGGCCCCACAGACCCCCATCCCGCTTTAGGATCACCCCCTTTTTAGGGACCTTTTTAGGGATCACCCCTTTCCCGGGTAACCCCAACCCTACAGAGCGCCCCGATCCTGC
>NW_026626032.1:0-2336 GCF_030028575.1 Malurus melanocephalus
GGACTGCGGGGAAAGGACGGGGCTGGGCCTGACCCAATTCCTGGAATGGGGTGGGGCTGGACTGAGCTGAGACCCCAAAAACACAGGGATGGCATGAAGGGGCAGAGTGAGATGTCCAGTGGGAATGGCCTGACCTTAGACCCCAAAAATGCAGGGATGATGTGGAGGGGCAGAGAGGGATGTCCAGCAGGACTGGGCTGAGCTGTGACCCCAAAAACACAGGGATGGCATGGAGGGGCAGAGCGGGATGTCCAGTGGGAATGACCTGAGCTGAGACCCCAAAAATGCAGGAATTATGTGGAGGGACAAAGCAGGGTGTCCAGCAGGACTGGACTGAGCTGAGACCCCAAAAACACAGGGATGCCGTGGAGGGGCAGAGCGGGATGTCCAGTGGGAATGACCTGAGCTGAGACCCCAAAAATGCAGAGATGATGTGGAGGGGCAGAGCCAAGTGTCCAGCAGGACTGGACCAAACTGAGACCCCAAAAATGTGGGGACAATGTGGAGGGGCAGAGAGGGATGTCCAGACTGGACGGAGCTGAGACCCCAAAAATGCAGGGATGGCATGGAGGGGCAGAGCGGTATGGCCAGTGGGGCTGGACCGAGCTGAGACCCCAAAAATGCAGGAACAGTGTGGAGGGGCAGAGAGGGATGTCCAGCAGGACTGGACAGAGCTGAGACCCCAAAAATGCAGGGATGGCATAGAGCAGGATGTCCAGACTGGACTGAGCTGAAACCCCAAAACCTCAGGGATGGTATGAAGGGGCAGAGTGAGATGTCAGGTGGGAATGGCCTGACCGGAGACCCCAAAAATGCAGGAATTATGTGGAGGGGCAGAGTGAGATGTCCAGCAGGACTGGACTGAGCTGAGACCCCAAAAATGCAGGAACGGTGTGGAGGGGCAGAGCAGGATGGCAGGACTGGACCAAACTGAGAACTGATGTTATCAATCCTTATCAGCAGGTTGCCATGGCAACACGAGGGCATCACTCCCTCTGGTTGCCCCATCCCCTGGGGAGGTTGCCCAATTCTCCACCCCATGGGATCTGAGGGTCCCACTCATCCCCACTCTGTTGGGGAACCCCAAAAGTGTCCCAAACCCCTCATGGGGTCCTTCATTCCACTGGAGGGACCTGGCACCTCTCAAAGGGGTGAGGGATGGGGTTGGGTTTGGGGTTGGGGTCAGGGTCAGGGTTAGGGTTTGGGCTTAGGAGAAATGGAAAATGGAAAAAGGAATTTGGGATGGCTTGGGAAGGTCCAGCAGGGTCACTCTGAGTGACCAGAGCAGGACAGGGAGCTCCTGGTCAGACAGGCAGCTGCTCCTTGGAGAATCAGGGAATTCTGGAATTGTTTGGGGTGGGAAGGACCCCAAATCCCCCCTGCACCTCCCCCCACCCCAGAGTGCTCCATGCCCTGTCCAGTCCAGCCTTGGACACTCAAGGATGGGGAATCCCTGTCCCAGGAGCTCTCCAGGCCACAGCTGGACAGAGGCCAGACCAGGATGTTATCACTCCTCATCCTCAGGTTCCCATGGCAACAGGAGATCTGGGCTCCTTTTCCCCTTTTTGCCCAAAATTTTTGCATGAATCCTCCCCATGGAGCTGCTCCCACTTGTCCCCACCCCCGTGGGTGACCCCAAAACCATCCCAAACCCCACAAGAGACCCCCGGCACTGACCGGCTCGGTGTTGGAGGATGAGGAGGGCGAGGAGCAGGAACCAGAACCGATTCATCAGTGCAGAAGATTTGGAGGCACTGGGCGCCCCAAAATGCTCGCGGCAGAGAAGACGGAAACGTCGCGTGTCTTTTTATGGCTAGAACAGGAAGAGCAGAGTGATGATGTAAACAGTGGAAATTCGTCGTTGATGGCAGCTGCGCGTGACAAATGAAAATTCTTACCTGAGAACCGGCCCAAAGAGAAATCCTGGGAAAAAACCCGCGAGATGTTCCGAGGATCGGTGGACACCTCCCGCTGTCTCCGGTTGCTCCAATCCCGATGTCCAGCCTGGCCTCGGACACCTCCCAGGGATGTGGAATCCATGGAGTGACCCCTGCCTGGCCCCTCCCACAGGAGGATCTGCTTCCTCCCCAAAACCCCACTCAATCCCGCSCTCCTGTCCCTCCAGCCCTTGGAAATTCTCTCCTTCGGTTCTTCCCTCAACTCCTTCGGGTCCTGGAAGGTCACAGTGGGGTCACCCCAAATCTTCTCCTCTCCAGCTGGACACCTCCGATCTCCTCAGCCTTTTCTCCCAGCGGAGCTGCTCCGTCCCTCGGATCCCATCCCGGATCCTCCTCCGGCCTCACTCCGGGTCCTCCCAGTGCTGAACCCCCTCTCCA
>NW_026626032.1:3671-5167 GCF_030028575.1 Malurus melanocephalus
GGTCTGAGCCTGAGTTGTCCGTCTGGAATTTTCCGGCTCAAACCGGTTCTATGGCGACCTCTTGACCTGTCCATCCTGGGGCCGGACATTGCCCCACCCCAACACCGTCCACTTCCTCTCTCTGTGCTCGTTTTCGGGTTCCGAGTGCCCCAAATCCTCTCCAGGCACCGATGGATCGGTTCTGGGTCCTGCTCCTCGCCCTCCTCATCCTCCAACACCGAGCCGGTCAGTGCCGGGGGTCTCTTGTGGGGTTTGGGATGGGTTTGGGGTCACCCAGGAGGGTGGGGATGGGTGGGGACCCGGAGGAGCTCCATGGGGTGGGGATTGGGAAACCACAGGGAAAATGTCCCCACCCCCATCCCACCTTAAACTGACCTTCATCCCACCCTCCTCCTCATCCCATCACTTCCCACGTTAAACTGACCTTCATCTGACCTTCACCCCACCTTAAACTGAGCCCCATCTCATCTTAAACTGAGCCCCATCTCATCTTAAACTGAGCCCCATCTCATCTTAAACTGACCTTCATCCCACCCTCCTCCTCATCCCATCACTTCCCACGTTAAACTGACCTTCATCTGACCTTCACCCCACCTTAAACTGACCATCATCCTATCTTAAACTGAGCCCCATTTCACCTTAAACTGATCTTCAACCCACCTTAAACTGACCTTCATCCCACCGTCCTCCTCCCATCTCCATCCATCTCCTCCCACCTTAAACTGACCTTCATCCTGGCTTAAACTGAGCCCCATCTCATCTTAAACTGACCTTCATCCCACCCTCCTCATCCCACCTTCATCCATCTCCATCCCTCGTTCTCTCCCCAGTGAATGCCGATGACCCCACAGTGCTGATCGGTGCCGTGGGCGGTTCCGTCACCTTCCAGAGCCGTAACCCGGATCGAATATCGGCATTCTGGACTTTTGGGACTGTACCCATCGTGACCGTGATATTCAGGGATGGCCCTCAAGCCGTGTTTTCAGTAAAAATATATGAGAAGCGTTTCTCCATCTCTGAGGACGGCAACGCCCTCACTCTCTCCCAGCTGAGCATGGAGGACGCCGGCAACTACTCCGTAAGGATTAACAGCAAAATATCCACCTTCACCCTGCACGTGTACAGTAGGTGCTTTCAGTGAGGAGTTTTTCTGGGCTTTTACCCAAAAAAGGAGATTTTTGACCCCTCCGCTGTCCGCAGGGCCGCTGCCCCAGCCCACGGTGACGTGCGAGGCCCAGAACTGCTCGGCCGGGAGCTGCCTCCTGTCCCTGCGCTGCTCCGCGCCCGGCGCCGGCCTGGGCAGCGTCCGGCTGGGCTGGAGCAGGGGGCAGCGGCCGTGGGCCGAGGGCGCCGCGCTGCAGCTGCTGCGGGAACCCAGCCCGGAGGGGCCGGAGCCGCTGACCTGCACGGCCCGGAACCCCGTCAGCAGCAGCAACGTCACTGTCACCGACCCCGGGGGGCTCTGCAACGGTGAGGGACGGCATCGGGGTGGCATC
>NW_026626032.1:6447-8447 GCF_030028575.1 Malurus melanocephalus
CGCAGCCCTTGGAGCGAATTTTTGGGGAATCGGGGAAGGATTTGGGGTCAGATTCCCTGTGTCCCGATACCAGGAAGAGCCGGGTTTGTTTTGGGATGAGATTCATGGATTTTTCCCTCTCTGCAGAGCCCCGTTTGGATAACCCGGGCAGGGTGGTGGCCGTGGCCGTGGCCGAAGCCGCCGCGCTCTCCTCTGTTTTCCTCCTGTTCCACTGCAGAGCGCAACGAGGAGCTCCGTGACGCAGCTTGGGGGGTTAAACCAGCCCAAAAAATTCCCAAAAATCCCTAAAATCCAAAAAATCTGAAAAAGCAAAAAAAATCTCAAAAATCCCAAAAATCCTGAAAATCCCCAAAATCCCCAAAATCCCAAAATATCTGAAAATCTCCAAAATCCCAAAAATCCCAAAATATCCCAAAAATCCCAAAAATAAAAAAAAAATAAAAAAATCCCTAAAATAAAAAAAATCCCCAAAATTCCAAATATCCCAAAAAATCCTAAAATCCCATCCCGAAAAGTTTAATCCCAAATTTATTTTCCTTTCCCTTCTCTACACCCCTCGAGCTCAAACCTGAGGACACCTGGGGTAATTTGGGATTTTTAAATCCCTCAGATTGGGGTTGGGGTTGGATTTCTCAGCCCTGACTCCTCATCCAAGCCACCTCCCATTTTTTGGGCCAAAATCCCCCATTCCTTGGGTTGCCAAAATCCCCCATTCTTTGGGCCAAAATTCCCCCATTCCTTGGGCCAAAATTCCCCATTCCTTGGGCCAAAATTCCCCATTTCTTGGGCCAAAATTCCCCATTTCTTGGGCCAAAATCCCCCATTCTTTGGGCTGAAATTCCCCATTCCCTGATCCAAAATCCGCCAGATTTGGGGTTTTTCACCCATTACAGAGCACAAAAGTTGAAACCTCTTCCCATTTTCCCACATCAAAGTCTCGCGGGATCCTTTGGGAAATCGGGATGGGATCCCGGTGCGAAATCCCACAGGGATGAGGTCAGAGTCCGAATCCATTCCGGCCACTCCGGCCACTCCGGCCACTCCGGCCGCTCCGGCCACCCTTCACAGGGCCGCAGGGGTGGGAATGACCATTCCCATGGGAATGTCCCGGTCCTGGGGTAGGAGTGACCATTCCCATGGCGATGTCCTGGTCCTGGGGTGGGAATGACCATTCCCATGGGGATGTCCCAGTCCTGGGGTCGGAGTGACCATTCCCGCGGAAATGTCCTGGTCCTGCAGTAGGAATGACCATTTAACCATTGCCGTGGGGATGTCCGAGTGTTCCACCCCATTCTCGGTTGTGGCACGGGAATGACCATTCCCATGGGAATGACCGTTCCTGTCGGGATGTCCGAGTGCTCCGTCCCCATTCCAGTCCTGGGGTGAGGATGACCATTCCCATGCTGATGTCCCTTGTCCGGGGGTGGGAATGACCATTCCCATGGCGATGTCCCTTGTCCTGGGCAGAAATGACCGTTCCCACTGGGATGTCCCTTGTCCTGGAGTGGGAATGACCATTCCCATTGGGATGTCCCTTGTCCTGGGGTGGAAATGACCATTCCCATGGCGATGTCCCTTGTCCTGGAGCGGGAATGACCATTCCGGTGGGGATGTCCGAGTCTCTATCTCCATTCCCGGTCCTGGGGCGGGAATGACCATTCCCTCCGATATCCAAGCGTTCTGTCCCCATTCCTGGTCCTGGGGTGGGAATGACCGTTCCCATGGCGACGTCCCTTGTCCTGGGGCAGGAATGACCGGTCCGGAGCCTCCCTCCCTTCCACCAGAATTCTTCCCCCGTGGCCGGGGTGTGTCCCTTGTCCGTGTCCGGCCCTCGAGTGACCATCCCACGCCGCTCCGGCCACTGTGCCCACCACGCCGCCCGCTCCGGGGAGATTTTCCCTGATTTCCGAGGATTCCTGTGGGGTTCCATGGGGTTCCATGGGGTTCCCGTGGATTCTTATGGATTCCCGTGGTTTCCCCATGGATTCCCAGTGGATCAG
>NW_026626033.1:0-1297 GCF_030028575.1 Malurus melanocephalus
CCCTCAAAACACAGATAGATTGTGTTGGGTTTTTTTGATTAAGATATATTACAATAATTAATAGTTGTAATAACAATATTTTGTTAACACCCTTTATCTCTGCTATGACTACAAAAACAACTCCAATCTTTATGGGGTATATGTAGCCAACCCAATAAATCACTGTTGTGCATCTCTCCAAGAATCATGGCTAGAAAAACTGTGAGCTTTGCTCAAAGGGGGTGTAAAAAGATCTTAAGGATATGACAAAGACTCTTTATATTTTACAGCCATCATTATATTAATTATATGGAGATCTTATTGGACTATTTCATATTAGGAGGTCTTACAAGAAATATGGAAGGAGAGAGGGATTTTTATCTCTGTGTATAAGCTTTGCAGACTTGAACAGGTTGTTATTTTTCACTCTGATATTTATTCCCTTCATTGAGAATTCACACCTGTGTGATATTACACTAAAATAATTATGGACTAAAACTGAAACAAAAGGTTTCTCCAAACCCTGTAT
Source organism: Malurus melanocephalus (assembly GCF_030028575.1). NCBI lineage: Eukaryota > Metazoa > Chordata > Aves > Passeriformes > Maluridae > Malurus > Malurus melanocephalus. Next base: position 509 of record NW_026626033.1, read on the forward strand.
GTTTCCAATATAATAAAGAAAACAAAACAAAACAAAAACAAAAAACCAAAGAAAACCAAACAAACTCAGACAAACAAATAAACCAGAGAATGATTTCTGTATCCAGAAATTAAAGCAGCTGTGAGTAGTCGTATTAGAGATCTGATTTTCGGTTTACCCATGAAAATGCCTCTAAAAAAGCTGTGTATGCATGTGGCAGATTGTCAGAGGAGCTGGTGTTCTGTAAAAGCCTCCAATGCATCAGATGTTCTAGGCAAAAAAAAAAAAAAAAGACAGAAACATTTTCATCATAACTTAAAGGACAGTAGCTATGGCTGGGATCAGAATGAAGGGAGGGGTAAAAGTGGTGAGCACATACCTACAAAACGACAGACAAAAAGGGTGTCCTGGCTTGCTAAAATGTGCTCTTAGAATCACAAAAGGTAAGTTTTCAGAAGCCCTGTCTGTTTGTTTTTTTCTGGTATCACAATTACAGAATTTTAAGGAGGCGCAGGGGAAAATAATGTGGGTTTTTTCCGTCTCAGAGAGGCACCAGGGATTTCAAGCCTGGAGACACCGAAAGATTTCTCTGGAAGCAAAAGAAGTTTTGCAGGCACAGACTGACAGATCAGATAGTGTGGGGTCCAGATCAGGACATGCCATGCAAAGCCTCTGAAAACTCCAACATTCACATCTTTCATGAGATCATAAAGGTAAATTGGTGGGAAATGAGACAAAAGGGGTGAAACAGAAAAGGTAATAAGCAAGAAAAACCTCTCAACAGTGGCAGCCTGATCAGATTTGGACAGT
>NW_026626033.1:3675-4840 GCF_030028575.1 Malurus melanocephalus
CAGCTCTGAACCCCTCCCACTCCTCTTAATTGTCCCAGTTTGTCCTCATTTTCTTGTTATTGTTACCTCTACCTTGTATTATTCTCTCACTGCTTCCCAGTCCTTCACACTTTTGTTTCTGGGCTGTTGTACTCCACTAAGTGCTCTTCATGCTCAGCTGCCAAGAGAATGCATTCTTTAAAGCTGTGCCTGGTGTGTTCTCCCTCTTATTTACTTCACATCAATAATTACCAACAGCCACCTGTTCCTGACTTGATAATCTGTGTTTCAGGTAAACATGGAAAATCATCTCTGCGAGGGAGTTTCTGCTTCTTTGGAATGCATGAGAAAAGGATGGGAAGTAAATTTAGGCAGCAACATGGAAGTTTGGTGAGGTGGGGACAGAAGGGGTTGAAATCCTCTTTCATGTTTTTATGTCAAATCTCTAAATACTGTAAGTTTGCTTAGCTACTGATGAATGGGATTTCCTTATTTTTAACTCCCACATCCTTTTCTTTCATTCCCTCAGCATTTCTGCAATTCATTTCCCCTCTGACTCTATTTGCTAATTGTCCTAAAACTCACCTGAGATTTTATCAAAAGGCTTTGGTAAAAATTTCACTGCCACACAATGAAAATAAAAAAAATATTTTTCTAAGTTGCTTTTCTGTTTCTTACCTGTCACCAGGACAACACTTCAGCTTTTCTGCTCAGCCACCATCAAAGAGACCCATGATAGAGGAGAGAAAAATGATCCAAGTCATTAGAAGAAAAAAAAAATTATAAAAAGGACTGATAGAAAAAGAACATAACTAGATCAAGTCAATTCTTTTTTCTGTTTCCTATTTAACACACGTATGCAATTACAGCATCTGTTATCCTGATGGCATGGAGTGTAGAACCAACATCAGTCACAGGATTCTGGAAACTTCATGGTCTTTAATAAAAGGGACTTCAAGGATGCTATTAAAATTTGAGTGTAAATGTAAACTCTTCTAAAAATGCTTAATACTTGCAAGGGAAAATATGTTGAATTTTCTTTTTCTTTTTTTTTTCCTGTATTAACAGTTAGACAGGCTGCTTTGTTTTAAACAAAAAATGTCCTGAACTTGTTCACCCTCAGGAGCTTCTGAACCAGAATTTCAAGCTATTGCAAATTAAAGAACTTCAGCTTAGAAGTAATTTT
>NW_026626033.1:6650-8694 GCF_030028575.1 Malurus melanocephalus
TTGTCTAACAAGCCCTTGATTTTGTACAGCTCCCTTCAATCAGCTCTCCACTCCTCCGAAGGAACTTTTCAGAAGTGCAGGCTGTGGCAGGATGGACACAGAGGAGGAAACTGAGAACACAAAAAAGACAAAAATATCCTGGGCTGCATCAAAGAGAGTGTGGGCAGCAGGTAAGAAGGGACAGGTTGTTCCTCAAATGCTTTAGGCATTTAGAAGGGAAGAACTGTCAGCTTGAGAGGTTCTCTGCTCAGAGCTCAGCTCATGCCAGCTCCCTCCAGTCTCTTTGGGGGCAGCTCTACTGTGCTGCTCACAGGGGGCTGATGCAAAGCAGCGTCTTTACTGCACAGCTAAGGGGGACACTTGGCAATTGCTCCCTTCCCTCTCCATTCTGTGTCTTACCACTACTTACCTCCAAACTTTCTGCTTCAGGCACCTGCAGCTTTGTCTCCAAACACCCTCGAAAGACCAGCAGAGTTTCCAGCAGAGGTGGAGCTGCTGATGAGCCTTTCTGAGCCAAGAAAGTAAAATGAGATTGAGTTGGTTTAAAAGTCCTGGGCTTGCCCTGCCACTCCTGTAGTTGATGTTTGCAGAGGAATGACCTTTTCATCCTTCTGTGTCTGACATATACAGTTCTGGGCTGCAGAGACGTTGTGTGGTGATGAGTTCTAGGGGAGGATTTTGGGATCATTCCCTGCCCCAGAACCCTTGCCAGCAGAAATGAGGGTTGAGCTCAAGTGCTTCAGGAGTCAGACCAAAGCACAGAGTCACACAAAAGTGCTGAGGTTGGGAGGGATCCGTGGAGGTCCTCTGGTCCTGCTTGAGCAGGCTCACCTAGAACTAGCTGTTTGGAGTTTGAGTTTGCCCACAGCCTGGCTGAAATAACCAGTCCAGGACTTGGAAAGCTTTTGGCAGCTGTAGCTGTCCTGGAATAGACTGTACCATGTGCATCCATTTCTCTTAACAACCATTCCCCTAGAAAAGGAGGGTTTATCCTAGGAAAGACTATTCCTGTGGAAGAGGCACCACTGAGTGTTTGAAAGGGAGGAAATATTCACATAGCACAAGGAACCAGCAAAGGTTTCCTTGTTCGATTTTGATTTAACTTATTTAATTAAGGAAGGGGGTGGAGGGAGGGACATGTCATTACACATCAGTAGGGGCCGTGATGTTACAAATTCTCTTCACCCCAATCATAGAGACTATCAGGGAGCTCTTGTGCTTTGTTATGTAATTTCCTTAACTCCAGCAGCCAGCCCACTCTCTACACTGAAAAGCTGCTGGCTAACAACCCTTAAATTATACAGTAGGCTTTCACAAGTGGTGACTAAGGAGCTCTTGCTTTTGCTCAGGGCACTTCAATCAGCTCTCAGCTCTGCCAAGGACCTTCTCAAAGGTGCAGGCTCACAAACCACAGCTCACAATCCACAGCTCACGGCCACAAAATCCCCACTGCCACAGAAAACTTGAGAAGTGAGCATGGAGCAGAGCAGGACAGCTGTGCTTTGGCCAGGGAAAGCAAGGGAGGAGAGGAATAAAGGCAGAGAAGAGAGTGACAGAACACAGAATATCACCAGTTCATAGAGCCCATCTTGATCTCGTCTTGGTCATCCTGGATGGTCTGAAGCTGTGATTGTCAGACAAAGAAAGCAGAAGATAAAAGGAGGGAAGTAAGACACAGGGCCTGATCCGCTCCCTTTCACAGCTAACCTGGCACAGCCTCTCATGTACAGTGGATTTTTTGTGTCGTTTTGTCACACATTCACAGGCAGCCCTTTGAGCCCTTCTCCAGGCAGTGAGTTGAGGGTGGGCACAGAGCTGAAGCCTCCAGGCAGAGCAGAAAGTTGGCTGAGGACAGCGCTGCGCCATGTCCAGAGCCCGATGAGCTGAGGGTGGAGCTGACTCAGGATGGACCCTGCGCATCAGGGACTGACACCATCGGGATTATTAACTAAAAACAGGGGACTGGGCTGCTTGTGCCAGCTGTTCATAACCTTGTGTGGGTACCATTTTAAGAAATTTTCCCAATTGACATGAACAGGTTATG
>NW_026626034.1:0-1205 GCF_030028575.1 Malurus melanocephalus
TGGGGGAAATGGGGATTATTTGGGATTATTTGTGGGGTCTGTGGGGTGAGAGGGGTGAGGGAGGGTCTGTGGGATCTGAGGGGCGAGGGAACTTGAGGGGGAAATGGGGGAAATTGGGATTATTTGGGGTTATTTGGGATTATCTGTGGGGTGTGAGGGATCTGTGGAGTGTGAGGGGTCTGTGGGGTGAGAGGAGGCGAGGGGGAAATGGGGGAAATTGGGATTATTTGGGGTTATCTGGGATTATCTGTGGGGTGTGAGGGTGAGGGAGGGTCTGTGGGGTCTGCGGGGTGAGGGGAGGGGGAAATTGGGATTATGTGGGGTTATCTGTGGGGTCTGAGGGTGAGGGGTCTGTGGGGTGAGGGGAGGGGAGGTGAGGGGGAGATTGGGATTATCTGGGATTATCTGTTATTTTCTGTTATTATCTGTGGGGTGTGAGGGGTGAGGGAGGGTCTGTGGGGTCTGCGGGGTGAGAGGAGGTGAGGGGGAAATGGGGGAGTTTGTGATTATTTGGGATTATTTGTGATTATCTGTGGGGTCAGGGAGGGTCTGTGGGGTCTGTGGGGTTTGTGGGGTCTGAGGGGAGAGGGGGCTGTGTGGTCTGTGGGGTCAGGACAGGAGGATTTGTGGGGTCTGTGGGGTCGGGGGGATCTGTGGGGTCAGGAGGGGTCTGTGGGGTCTGTGGGGTCAGGGGGGATTTGTGGGGTCTGTGGGGTCAGGGGGATGTGGGGCAGCCTCAGCCCCTCCCCCCAAACCCCCCCTGACCCCCCCAGGCCGCTCCTGCCTGATCCGGCTCTGCCAAACCCGGCCCAGCCCCGGCACCATGGGTGAGACACGGACCCCAAAAACACCCCGAAAACACCCCAAAAACACCCTAAAAACACCCCAAAAACACCCCAAAACACCCCTAAATCCCCCAGAACACCCTAAATTCCCCTCAAAACACTCGTAAGTTCCTCTAAAATCTCATCAAGTTCCTTAGAATCCCCCAAATTTGTCCCAAAGCTCCTCGGAATCCCCCGAAATTCCCCCAAACTCTGCTGAGTAAGGGCCGGACCCCGAAATTCCCTGAAATTCCCTTTAACTCTGTTCCCCAAATCCTTCATTGCCCCAAAACAATCCCAAAAGCCCCTGGAACCCCTCCCCTCCCCCACCCCGTTCCCGTTAATCCACGGGGACAGCTGAGAACGCCTGGAATGACCCCG
>NW_026626034.1:4528-6705 GCF_030028575.1 Malurus melanocephalus
GCAGGATCCACAAGAACATGCTGCTGGACCTGACCAAGGAGCTGATGAAGGAGTTGGGCATCACCGTGGTGGGCGACGTCATCGCCATCCTGCGCCACGCCAAGGTGGTCCACAGGCAGGTGAGGGATCAGTGGGATCCGCTGGGAACCCCAAATTCCTGAAAAAAAACCCAAAAAATACCCAAAAAAACCCCTTTGTGTGGATCACTGCAGGAAATGTGCCAGGTGGCCTCAGAGTCATCTCAACTGAGCGGGGTTTGGGGGGCTCCGTGTGGGATCAGTGGGATTGGGATCAGTGGGATCACCAGGATCTGCTAGAAACCCCAAATCCCCTGAAAACAACCCAAAAAACCCCCATTTGTGTGGATCCCTGCAGGAAATGTGCCGGGCGGCCTCAGAGTCATCTCAACTGAGCGGGGTTTGGGGGGGTCCGTGTGGGATTGGGATCAGTGGGATCAATGGGATCACCAGGATCTGCTAGAAACCCCAAATCCCCTGAAAACAACCCAAAAAAAAACCCTTTTATAGATCTTCACAGGAAATGTGCCGGGGGGCCTCGGAGTCGCTGCAGCCGGAGGCTCCAACTGAGCGGGGTCTGGAGGGCTCTGTGTGGGATCACTGGGATCAGTGGGATCAGTGGGATCACCAGGATCTGCTGGGAGCCCCAAATCCCCTAAAAATACCCCAAAAAAACCTGAAAAAAACCCCTTTATATGGATCCCCACAGGAAATGTGCCGGGCGGCCTCGGAGTCGCTGCAGCCGGAGGCTCCAACTGAGCGGGGTCTGGGGGCTCCGTGTGGGATCAGTGGGGTCAATGGGATCTTCTAGAAACCCCAAATCCCCCCATAAAAAAAACCAAAAAACCCCCCTTTGCATGGATCTCCCACAGGAAATGTGCCGGGCGGCCTCAGAGTCACTGCAGCCGGAGGCTCCGACTGAGCGGGGTCTGGGGGCTCTGGGTGGGATCACTGGGATCACCAGGATCTGCTAGAAACCCCAAATCCCCCAAAAACAACCCAAAAAACCCCCTTTGCATGGATCTCCCACAGGAAATGTGCCGGGTGGCCTCGGAGTCGCTGCAGCCGGAGGCTCCGGCAGTGCGGGGTCTGGGGGGCTCTGTGTGGGATTGGGATGATCGGGATCAGTGGGATCTGCTAGAAATGCCCCCAAATACCGCGAAAACAACCCAAAAATCCCCCTTTGTGTGGATCCCTGCAGGAAATGTGCCGGGCGGCCTCGGAGTCGCTGCAGCCGGAGGCTCCGACAGAGCGGGGTCTGGGGGGCTCCGTGCGGGACCGGGATCACCGGGACCGGGATGATCGGGAACAGGATCTCCGGGATCCCCGGGCTCTCCAGGCTCTCCGGGATCCCCGGGATCCCCGGGAGCGGCCGTGCGGAGCCGCTGAACGGATGATCAGCAACAGCCTGAGGCGGGAGCCGCCCCCGCGCAGCCCCCGCGGGATCTCGGTCACCGTCCCCAACGGCACCGGTGCCATCGGTACGGGGCACCCCCGAGGGGAGGGGGCTCAAAGGGATCTGTCCTGAAATGGGATCTATCTGAAAAAGGGATCTGTCTGGAAAGGGATCCATCTGAAACGGGATTGACCCCAAAACGGGATCCATCCTGAAACAGGATCTGCCCTAAGAGAGATCCATCTGAAATGGGATTGACCCCAAAACGGGATTGACCCCAAAACAGGATCCATCCTGAAAAGGGATCCATCTGAAATGGGATTGACCCCAAAACGGGATCCGTCTGAAATGGGATTGACCCCAAAACAGGATCTGTCCTGAAATGGGATTGACCCCAAAATGGGATCCATCTGAAATGGGATTGACCCCAAAATGGGATCCAGCCCGAAATAGGATCTGCCCTGAAAGGGATTTGCCCTGAGAGGGATTCATCTGGAAAGTGATTAATCCCAAAAGGAGATCCATCCCGTTTTTCTCTCTCCTGACCCCGTGTTTCCCCCTCTTTATCCCATTTTCCCCTCTCCTGACCCCATTTTCCCCTCTCCTGACCCCATTTCCCCTCCCTTTACCCCATTTCCCCCTCTCCTGACCCCATTTCCCCTCCCTTTTCCCCATTTTCCCCTCCCTTTACCCCATTTCCCCCTCCCTTTACCCCATTTCCCCTCTCCTGACCCCATTTTCCCCTCACTTTACCCCATTTCCCC
>NW_026626034.1:7360-8847 GCF_030028575.1 Malurus melanocephalus
ACCCCATTTCCCCTCTCTTTATCCCATTTTTCCCTCTCCTAACCCCGTTTTTTGCTCTCCTAACCCCATTTTTCCCCCGCAGCCGCCCGTGGTGCGGCGCTGCCGCCGGTCCCGTGCAAGCGGCGCCGGGTGACAGCGGAGATGGAAGGGAAATACGTGATCTCCCTGCCCAAAGGCACCACGGCCCGGACACGGAAAATCCTGCAGCTGCAGGCGGCCCGAGGTGAGCACAGAGGGCATGCTGGATTATCCAAAAACTGAGAAAATCCTGGATTATCCAAATCTGGAAAATCCTGGAGCTGCAGGCGGCCCGAGGTGAGCACAGAGGGAATGCTGGATTATCCAAATGTGGGGAATGCTGGATTATCCAAAACCTGGGAAATCCTGGATTATCCAAACCTGGGATGGGAAAATCCTGAATTATCCAAACCTGGGAAAATCCTGGAGCTGCAGGCGGCCCGAGGTACGGGACAGAGGGAATGATGGATTATCCAAATGTGGGGAATCCTGGATTATCCCAAACCTGAGAAAATCCTGGATTATCCAAACCTGGGAAATCCTGCAGCTGCAGGCGGCCCGAGGTGAGGGATAGGGGAAATGCTGGATTATCCAAATGTGGGGAATGCTGGATTATCCCAAACCTGGGAAATCCTGGATTATCCAAACCTGGGAAATCTTGGATTATCCAAAACCTGGGAAATCCTGGATTATCCAAAACCTGGGAAATCCTGGATTATCCAAAACCTGAGAAAATCCTGGATTATCCAAAACCCGGGAAATCCTGAATTAACCAAAACCTGGGGAATCCTGAATTATCCAAAACCTGGGAAATCATGAATTATCCAAAACCTGGGAAATCCTGGATTATCCAAAACCTGGGAAATCCTGAATTATCCAAACCTGGGAAAATCCCCAATTATCCCAAACCCGGAGTGGGATCCGCGCTGTTCCCGGGGTCCTGGGAGTGGTTCTGGGGTGTCCTGGGTGGTTTTGGGGGATCCCTCCCAGTTTGGGATCCCCACGTTCACCCTCGGGATCTGCGCTGTTCCCGGGGTTCTGGAGGGTTCTGGGGGGTCCCCCCAGTTTGGGATCCCCACGTTCACCCTTGGGATCGGTGCTGTTCCTGGGGTTCTGGAGGGTTCTGGAGGGTTCTGGGGGGTCCCCCCAGTTTGGGATCCCCACGTTCACCCTCAGGATCTGCACTGTTCCCGGGCTCCTGGGGGATCTGGGGTGTTCTGGGGGCTCCTGGGTGATTTTGGGGGATCCCTCCCAGTTTGGGATCCCCACATTCACCCTCGGGATCTGCGCTGTTCCCGGGGTCCTGGGGGGTTCTGGAGGGTTCTGGGGGGTCCCCCCAGTTTGGGATCCCCACGTTCAGCCTCGGGATCTGCGCTGTTCCCGGGGTTCTGGGGGGTTTTGGGATGTCCTGGGGGGTTCTGGAGGGTTCTGGGGGGTCCCCCCAGTTTGGGATCCCCACATTCACTCTC
>NW_026626035.1:0-2353 GCF_030028575.1 Malurus melanocephalus
AAATCATCCCAAAATCCAGCATCATCCCAAAATCCAGAATGGTCCCAGAGTCCGAAATCATCCCAAAATCCAGCATCATCCCAAAATCCAGCATCATCCCCAAATCCAGAACGGTCCCAGAGTCCAAAATCATCCCAAAATCCAGAACGGTCCCAGAGTCCAAAATCATCCCAAAATCCAGCATCATCCCAAAATCCAGAACGGTCCCAGAGTCCAAAATCATCCCAAAATCCAGCATCATCCCAAAATCCAGAATGGTCCCAGAGTCCAGAATCATCCTGTGCTCCAGCATCATCCTGGATTCCAGGACATTCCCAGCTCCAGCATCATCCCAGGTTTCAGCACCATCGTGGGCTCTGCTGTTGTCTCAGGCTCCAGAATCATCCCAAACTCCAGTGTCATCTCATCCTTGGCTCCAGCATCATCCCAAACTCTGGTGTCATCTCATCCTTGGCTCCAGCATCATCCCAAAATCCAGTATGGTCCCAGAGTCCAGAATCATCCCAAAATCCAGCATCGTCCCAAAATCTAGAATGGTCCCAGGGTCCAAAACCGTCCTGTGCTCCAGCATCATCCTGGGCTCCAGTATCCTCCCAAAATCCAGTACGGTCCCAGAATCCAAAATCACCTTGGGCTCCAGTATCATCCTTGTCTCCAGCACATTCCAAGCTCCAGCAACATCCCAGGTTCCAAAATCATCCTGGTCTCCACCGTCATCCCAGGTTCCAGAATCCTCCTGGGTCCCAGCAATCCTCACAGGTTCCAAATAATCCTGGGCTCCAGCACTTCCCAGGCACCCCGAGCATCCCCCAGCACCCCAGTGCCACCTGAGGAGCAGCCCCACGGACGGGATGAAGGCTCAATGGGGTCAGCACTCCTGAACCCATGGGCAGGGGCGTTCCTACAGACATGGTCATTGCCAGGAGGAGACAGGATGGGGATGGAACGGACGGAATTGATCCCAAAATACCAAATTCAGCAGTACCGGGGCAAAAAGGGCCCGTGTGGGGCTCTGTCCCATCCCTTCCCTGGTGCCCCCATCCTTCCCCNCTGCAGCGACTCATCAGGCTCCAGCATCATCCCAAAATCCAGAACGGTCCCAGAGTCCAGAATCATCCCAAAATCCAGCATCATCCCAAAATCCAGCATCATCCCAAAATCCAGCATCATCCCAAAATCCAGAATGGTCCCAGGGTCCGAAATCATCCCAAAATCCAGAACGGTCCCAGAGTCCAAAATCATCCCAAAATCCAGAATGGTCCCAGAGTCCAAAATCATCCCAAAATCCAGAATGGTCAGAGTCCAAAATCATCCTGTGCTCTACGATCACCCCAGGCTCCAGCACCATCCTGGATTCCAGGACATTCCCAGCTCCAGCATCATCCCAGGTTTCAGCACTATCCCAGGCTTCAGCACCATCCTGGGCTCTGCTGTTGTCTCAGGCTCCAGAATCATCCCAAACTCCGGTGTCATCTCATCCTTGGCTCCAGCATCACCCCAAAATCCAGCATGGTCCCAGGGTGCAAAATCATCCCAAAATCCAGCATCACCCCAAAATCCAGCAAGGTCTCAGAATCCAAAATCATCCCAAAATCCAGCATCATCCTGTGCTCCAGCATCATCCCAGGCTCCAGCATCATCCTGGGCTCCAGTATGACCCTGGGCTCCAGCATCCTCCCAAAATCCAGCACGGTTCCAGAATCCAAAATCATTCTTGGCTCCAGCATCATCCCAGGCTCCAGCATCATCCTGGGCTCCAGTATCATCCCAAAATCCAGTATGGTCCCAGAATCCAAAATCATTCTTGGCTCCAGCATCATCCTTGTCTCCAGCATATTCCAAGCTCCAGCAACATCCCAGCTTCCAAAATCATCCTGGTCTCCACTGTCATCCCAGGCTCCCGGGTGCCCCATCCTTCCCCACAAACCCTCCCCCTCCCGCCCCTCTCCCCTCCCTCCCCTGCCCAGAACAGGGGGCTCCTTGTTCCCGGCTGCCGGGAGCTGCAGCGGAGTTGGGAAATGCCAGGAAATGTGGAGAGAGCTGTGCTGACAGCCCAGCCCGGAGACCGGCACTGCTGAGATCCGGGAGATCCCTGAGATCCCCAAAATCCCCCGAGATCCCCAAAATCCCCCGAAATCCCCCAGCTGTGGTTTGCACCCCCACCACCAGCTGGGCACCGCGATGTTGGCAGGAGCCAACAATTAAATTAAACCTCCCCCGCCGCGTGTGCCCCATCTCGGGGCCTTCAGCCAAAATTCGGACACGGACGGAGCTGGGGCAGGGAGGGTCATTCCTGCAGGCTGACCACAGCACCCATTGGTGACCACAGCACCCATGGGTGACCACAGCACCC
>NW_026626035.1:3544-5020 GCF_030028575.1 Malurus melanocephalus
ATCCTGGAGGGCTCCCAGGAGCAGAAACCCATAGAAACAGCGGCATAAACCCATAAAAACAGCGGCATAAACCCATAGAAACAGCGGCATAAACCCATAAAAACAGCGGCATAAACCCATAAAAACAGCGGCATAAACCCATAAAAACAGCGGCACAAATCCCCTGGAGCCCCCCCTGGAGAAGCAGCTGACACACGGGAATTGTGGCTGTCCCGGACCCCTGGCAGTGCCCAGGCCAGGCTGGACATTGGGGACAGTGTGACGTGTCCCTGCCATGGCTGGGGTGGCACTGGGTGGGTTTTAGGGGCCTTTCCAGCCCCAGCCATCCCCTGTTCTGTGATCTGTGGGATCCCAGGATGGTTCCATCACCCCAAATCCTGCCTTGCAGAGGCGCTGGCAGGGCTGTGGCACCTCAGGGGTGGTGTCTGAGCTGTCCCACCCCCCGGCACAGCAGCACAGGCCATTCCTTGGCTCCAGCCCAGGCAGACAGACTTTCTAAGATTATTTTTTTCCTAAACAATGTGGCTGGATTTGACTGCAGCGCAGGGAGCAGCCGCTGATGACTTAAGCCTGGATGACAGCAGAACAAAAAATTAAAATCTGAAGCTGCTGCAGAGAGRGGATGAGGCCGAACGAAAATGTCAGGGGTTGGGCCACCCTGCCAAGCCAAATGTTGTGAGGGAGAGCTTGGATGGAATGATCTTCCCCAGCAAAGTTATTTAYTCGGGGAGTGGAATTACAGGGCTCGTGGCTTTTTAATTTTATAGGCTTGTTTTGGTTCCCCGAGCTCTGGCTCGAGGGGAGATGGAGCTGTTGAAAAGACAAAAGGAAAGGTGGAGCTCTCAGCCGGGAATCCTGATGGAGTTTGATGGGATCAGGTCACCCCTGTCCCCCGGGACGCGCCCGGCTGAGGTATTTAATCAGCTCCATTAAATATAGCACGGAATCAGATTCCAGGAATAACTGCAGATAACGGGGTGGCACCGGCCCGGCTTCCCTCTGCCCACCCAGGGCCTCCTGGGGAAACTGAGGCACGGATTGAGCCGGGCGGGGTGAGCAGCTCGGGGGGATGGGGTGAGGTGCCCTCCCATCGCGGGGAGCAGGAATGAACCCCGATATAATCAAATCCCACTATCTCCAACTGAACCCCGCTATTATCAAATTCCGCAGAGAGCAGGAATGAACCCCGCTATCCCCAAATGAGCCCCGCTATCCCCAAACGAACCCCGCTATTCTCAAATCCCGCTAACCCTAAATGAACCCCGCTATTATCAAATGAACCCCGCTATCCCCAAATGAACCCCGCTATCCCCAACTGAACCCCGCTATTTTCAAACCCCGCTATCCTCAACTGAACCCCGCTATCGCCAAATAAACCCTGCTATTATCAAATCCCGCTATCGCCAACTGAACCCCGCCATCTCCAAATGAACCTCGCTATCCCCAACTGAACCCCGCTATTATCAAACCCCGCTA
>NW_026626035.1:7352-9003 GCF_030028575.1 Malurus melanocephalus
CCCTCCCCACCACCTCTTCCCCCCCAGGCTGCCTGCACAAGGAGAGGGGTGGAAAAGTGATTAAAGCAATTAAATAACTGCATCCATCCCACCAGAGACACCTCTTTAACTTCAATCCACTCCACAGTTGTTGTTACTAATAGCATGAATTATACTGATTATTAACATTAATATTTATTATATTAATTTATAATATTAATTAATAATATGAAGGATATTAATTGTAKAATCSCAGAATGGTTTGGGTGGGAAGGGAYYTTAAAKCCCAYCCAGKRCCACCCCATCCATGTTCAGGGACCCCTCCCACTGTCCCCARTGTCCAGCCTGGCCTGGGCACTGCCAGGGATGGACATTCTGGACATCACCAACCCAAATCCTCCGAGCAGGAACAGTGATTTGGGGATGAGGGAATGCTCASTCCCCTTCCTGCACACATTCCCAGCCCTTGGGGTGCTGCCCTGGGGTCACCCAACTCTCCCCCAACATTCAGGGCAGGGATTCATCAATAGTTATTAAAATCCCAATAGTAATATTGATTAACAGCAGTAATTAAAGCTTTGCAAAGGATTTAACCCTGAAAATGGGGACAGCTCCCAGGGCCCCTCACTCAGAGCGCTCCGGGGACCTGTGCCCGAGGTGACATTAGGGACAGCAAGGCACAGGGGACATCTCTGGGGATCGAGTGAAAGATCCCAGAGGCAGCAGAGCCCTCCTGGCAGCAAACACACATTGGGATCCTGTTAACGGGGCAGGTCAAACACTGGGATGGGGGTGAACCTCCCCCAGACCCTCCACGCCCCCTCCAGCATTGCCCAGTGGGTCAGGAGCACCCAGCAGCACCTCCCTGCCCCCAGCAGCTCTCCCCAAACACCTTCAGGGGGATTTTAGGGACAAATTCCTCCCTGGGAGGGTGGGCAGGCCCTGGCACAGTGGGGCTGCCCCTGGATCCCTGGCAGTGCCCATTGGGGCTGGGGGCACCTGTAACAGGGGAGGGGTCCCTGCCCATGCATGGGGTGGCACTGGGTGGGATCCCATGAATTTCTGCCCTCTGTGGGTCTCTCTCTCACCACAGCACAGTCTCCCTGAAGCTCCAACTCACCCTGCAGGTCCTGCCAGGTCCATGAGAGGACAAATGCTCCAAAATCCAGTGCAGAGAGGATCCCTGAGGCAGGAGATGGGAGCCCCAGGGCACGGCGGGCTCCAGGAGCAGCTGCAGTCCCAGCCTGGCAGAGCTGGGGCACATTCCAGGGCAGGACGGGCTGGCAGCCACCAGGGAAGGAGGGAAGGAGGGAAGGAGGGACAGCAGAGCCTGGGGATGGAGCAGGAGGCAGAGGGACACCGGGCAGGGCCACCCCGCTGTCCCCCATGCTGTCACCAGAGTGTGGCCCTGCTGCCTCTCGTGGGTTGGGACATTTCTCTCATCCCTTTCCCAGCCTGGCACAGCTGGGGCACATTCCAGGGCAGGACAGGCTGGCAGCCACCAGGGAAGGAGGGACACCAAGGACAGCAGAGCCCGGGGATGGAGCAGGAGGAAGAGGGACACCGGGCAGGGCCACCCCGCTGTCCCCCACGCTGTCACAGAGCATGGCCCCACTGCCTCTCATGGTTTGGGACATTTCTCTCATCCCTTTCCCAGCCTGGCACAAGGGTC
>NW_026626036.1:0-878 GCF_030028575.1 Malurus melanocephalus
CCACATTGCACAGCACCTTTTCATCACCACTCTTGGAAAATAAATCCCACACGGTATATTTAGACTTTGCTGTTTTGTGTTCTACTCGTGTGAGGAATCTGAGCATTCCCCGTGTTGGAGGAAATCTCCAGGGATGAGGGGCTGCAGGGCGGCTCTGCAGGCACAAAGGGCAAGAGGCTGTGGTTATCAATTGTTTAATAAAGGTTTTTTTAATCTCCAAATCTCCCTTGGAGAGGGAGAAAAGTGCTGGGGCACTTCCAATGTGACAGTCTGTGACACGAGGAGTCTCTGTGCCGTGGTCCAGGAGTCCGGCACGGGACACTTGGAAATGCAGCTCTCATGTCCCACCCGTAATTATTTCAAATTCTACAAACAGGTAATTGGCAATGCCTTCACCTGCTGTGAAGACACTCGAATTATGTCTGCCCAGGAGCATTATATATTGCATTTCAACGCCGAGATGGCCAGCATGTGGAAGCGACTATAAATGACTGAATAGGGTGAGCAGAAAATTATGATATGGCAGTATAATAATTTTATAAAATTCCCATCATTTTTGGTTCTTGTTGGAGTAGTGTGACAGCACACCAGCCCCTTGCCAAAACCCTCATGCATTCAGAAAAAATATATTGCATTTTTCAGGGAATGAGGCATTTTGTACACCTTCTCCATTCTGTTTCATATTCTAATGGTGGCTCAACACCACAAAGTGGTGTTACGAAGATGTAACATTCTAGTTCTGAAATTTTTAGTATTTTTAGCTGAATTCCTTTGGGGAACTTGCTTTTGCTGGGTCAGGGGACGTGGAATGGGGAAGCAGCAGAGTTTGCCGGGCTGTGCATGTCGGGGTCGCTGGGTTCTCAATTTCTCTGAACCCC
>NW_026626036.1:3797-8565 GCF_030028575.1 Malurus melanocephalus
ACAAATGCAGGGAACATTATCCCCGTGCAGATTACAATAAAGGGTAGATGTTATCTAACACACCTATTGCTGGGGTATCAAACGTGACAGAGCAATGAGAAATCACACCACTGCTGGGTGGGCAGGGCTTCACTCTTAACGCTTGCTGTGGACACAGCCCCTTCCTCTGTTTGTGAGATTTAGACAAATCACTGTTTGCAAGAAGCCTCCTGCAGAGGATGGGGTCTTGCAGGATCCCCTGGGATCAGGTTTGCTCTGTCATTTCACCACCAGGAATTCCRCCACCTTCTGCTTTCTGTCTCTCCCAGGTTTTCACCTCCTCCTCAGCCCGGTGCTGGGTCTGAGGGGCAGAGGAGTTTATGTGCTGGTGACAAATGCAGKTCTTCCTTCTGTGACAATACAGAAGTGTCAAAAAGAGGAGGGTTTTCCCACCTGTGTGCTGGAAARCATAAAAAGTAGAAAAACACAGAAAGTAGAAAGAAGGGGAAGAAATCTGTAAAACCAAACTTTGTGGTGTAAAAGTGTGTATAGTCACACCATTGCAGCAGTGTTCCCTTTTGCCCTGTGTCCCGCATTCCCCCTGTGCATTCAGAGAAAAGGTGGGGTTTGTGTGTGTTGTGTCGGCTCCCTGGCAGGGAGTTTGAAGCACCGTGAGCCTGTGCAGGGTCTGTTGCACTTGTGCAGCGCTTCAGGAGCAGCTGCAGTGCACAGGTGGGAGCCGGCAGCAGAAACACGGACTGGAGCTGCTCCTGGGCAGCCGCACCACATCAGCCTCTCCCGCGGAGAAATGGCTGCTCCGGCTGCTCAAACGACAATTTATGTTAAGGCAAAACAGTTGCCACTCGGTTTTCTTAWAGCTCCTCTCCAGTTCCTTTTATGCTGCCATGTGTCTTAAATTTCGGTAGCTGCTGCTGCCAGTGAGATGAGGAGAATTGATACTGATGATTCAAATGCACGCACAGAAATAGTGTTCTGGGGAATGTTAGCTCTTACTGCGCTGAGCACTGTGTGCTCAGTGCTCTCTCTCTTGCTCTTTAACGCTAATTGTTCTCATGTCTACAAACATTGTATTCCTGTTCACCCGTCGGGCAAGTAGATAATAGTCTAATGTGCTGGAAAGTATCTGCAGTTTAATCACTTATTCATATCTTCATCAAATCACGAGCTGCATTTTGTTTCGTTGGTTTATGGATTTTCCTTTATTGTGTTTATCATAAAATTTCTGCCCTTGCATTATTAAACAGCAAAACTCCGTAGTAATGTTGTGGTGGTTAAAAGCCATCAAATGTATACGCTGCTTCTCTGACATCTTTGTCTAATTTTGGAGGCAGCAGCTGATGCAGGAGCCTGTCTTGTCCTTTATTGGTGTGAAATGTTCTAGCAAGATGTCAATTTGCACGTGATTCTAATTAGCCAGTTCATTAGTGTCGCGTTACTGCCTGGTATCAAAATACTGGAAGTCTGTCTGGGATGGCTCTTACTCATAAATCACGCTCCCAGAGCATCAGTGACAGCTTTAACTAAGGAATTCTTTTTCTTTTTCTTGGATGTATTTTCCCCAAAATTGCCTTCATAGTGGCAACTTGGAAATATATTTTTATATTTTGCATAAATTCGTTTCCCTCCTCGCCCTGGTACTTGACTGCCCAGAACTGCATCCTCTACATCCTACAGGCACCACAGGCCTTGGTCTGCCTGTGATCTGTCTTTGTTACTGCAATACATGTCTTTATTTCCTTTTTTTTTGTTGTTTTTTGGAGATGGTAGTGGTGGCACTGGCCGAAGTGGTGGCTGGTGGTGAAGGATGTTCTGCCTGCAGATTTGCTGAGTGGCTCAGACCCTCCTAGAGCAGGGCAGTGATGGATAATGGCCAAGTTATGGCAGCATTTATAGGTTTAGAGCAGAAGTGCAGTGTTGTACCTGCTGGATGCCACCAGACCGGGCTTGCYTTACACTCACCATCCCTGTTTGGAACCCCAGCCCTTACACACATTTGCTGGGAGTGAAGATCCTCTGGCATGTTTCTTTTACATTGTGTCAGAGACCATTTTCACCTAAGTGCTGCTGAAAATCTCTGATTTGAAATTGAACAGTTCACTCGGAAGGCACCTACAAGGGTCATGTGTGGATGATCATTTGAAATGCTTTGCGGTGACACAAGGCCGTTCCCTGAGCAGTTTGTGCAAAAAGAKGGCAATTCTCTCTCTGCCYTGCTGCTCACAGGCTTCTGAGCCCCCAGTGTGCCACATKAGCATGTGTAAAAGCTGTTTTTCTTTGATTGTAACTTCCCAGACTGATTGGATTTCCATCACAAGGAATGTGATGTGKCAGTGGCCAGTCCATGTTGGATCCTTCCCTCAGGTTGTCAGAGTGTGCTTGTGTTTGTCAGCCTTCCCCAGCAGCAGCTCTGGACCCTGCACACCAGGTCTGTGTCTGGAACGTCTTTTCTCAGCGGCAGGATCTCTTCCCTTGCTCCACCAAAAGCTTCCCAGAGGGCCCTGACACCCACAAGTACTATTTTTCCAGTTTTGCCAAGGCTGTGCTATGTATTTTAACTTTTTTTTTTTTTCCCTTAAGCACAGCACTCAGCATCTTAGTTCTCAACAGCGAAGTGTTTGGTGATCCCTCCTGGTCACATCATTGTCCCTGTAAACAGGGAAGTGTCCCAAGAGTCTCACGGGGTCTCCTGTTRGGAAAATACTCGGTTTGCTGTGGGAAGTTAAGGAATAAAATACATGTGCTAGGAAAGTGGCATGGAGGGGGCGTCGGCCTTCTGCCTGTATCTTACAGTAATTATCCGTCGGCATTTGGGCTGTCACATTTTTAGACCGAGTTTGGCGGTGAACCCGATCCCCCGGCAGCTGCGATTGGCCCAGACCGCACAGTGAATGGAGGGGGCTGTGTGCGGTGTGGTGCCGGGCTTGGATTAGTGTTCCTGCCCAGGCTGTGGGATTGCTGATTGCCTGGATCATATTCCTTGGGTTACATCCCTAACTGCCTGGTTTGTCTGTTGTTTTCTTGCTTGGGGCTGATGGTTCTCCCCAAATTGCAAAGCGTGGCTTTTGTGGGGGGAGAGGGGGAAGATAAACCRCTTCTGAGTGTGAAGAGTATTCATTTAAGGTTGCTTTTAACCTGTAGAAGAGGAAGTGAGTTTTTTTAAGGATCTGGATTTGTAACTTCAAAGCAATTTCAGCCAGATCGTAGTATTGAAAATGGGAGTCGTTTGCACACAGGGTTTTTTCGGCTAAGTTTTAAAATTTTGGTGGCTGAATGACTAAAGCACTTTGACAGGCGTTTAGCAAGGGTTTGGGATTTTTTAGCAGTCCCTGCCCTCGTGCCTCAGAGGAGCTTCTGCACAGCTGTGCTAACACCTCCATAAAAGCAAGGAAATGCAATCCRTGTGGGTTTTTTCCCTAACCATGAAAATCAGAAAGATTTTTTTTCTCTTTCTCAAACTTTTGTGCCTTCTCAGGCTCTGTCTGTGTGTGTCTGCCTGTGTTTTTGTAGAAGAATTTCGAACTGAARTGTACCTCGGCAACTCGTGGGCCTCAAGTGAGGCCGTCCAAGTGATCGTATCTCTCAAATACTTCATTTGCTGCCTGAAGAGTCGCTGCGAATGTTTGGAAGCTGTGTTTTTCTTACCCGTGTTATTTTGGCACGTAAAWGCACTTGTTCTTCGGCTGTGCTAGCCTATAGCGCTGCGGTGCTGATGCAGCTGAGGTGGAATATGAAGTTTCTGTTCCATAAATACGTTGTTTGTGCCTTTGTCTGTTGTTTGTACACTGGCTGGTGTTCTCTGGTTGATCAGGAACACCTTGGTTCCTCACAAGGGAATGCCCTCCTGCAGCTCGAGCAGGGGATGCGGAGYGCGGAGCCTTGTCTCTGTTGTTGTCTGGTCACACCATAAAATTATCACTGTTTGGAGAGAGACTGTCCCAGCTGATCCGAAAACAGTGCAACAATCTGGGTCCGTGTGGGGCTTGTTTTGCATTCCTGCCCCTAAGACAAGCATAAGTAGGGTGAGCRCAGTRCCCTGGCAGCTCCGCAGAGCTCCTKCTTCCACGCGGGTAAGTCAGTGCTCTSTTTGATTTTAGTTCTGTAGGGCAGCGTGCTGCTGGAGAAAGYTGCGTTTTTAAAATGTATTTGTGCYGTTCAGGTAACAGTTTCTGGCAGAATTATCCACAGGCATGAAAATGAGGCATTTGGCACCAGTGTTGTATTTTCAATTTTAGGCAGCTGCTTCGTGTTTTGCATTTCATTGGCYGGGCTGAAAAGACGCATCTCCCTTCAGTAATGCAGCCGTGGGGATGCAGAATGTGGAAAAATAATGGTGTTTGTTCAAGCCTGCATGTGTCTGCAACCAAGAGCTTTATTTAAAAGTTGCTATTGGTTCTCTGAGAGAGAAGTTTACTGCACATTGTCAAAGGTGATTTTAATTGCCTGGCAAATTAAACTTGTTGCATCTTTCAGATTTGTTTCCCCTTGTTCTGATGCTTAGGTTATCCTAGTTGTCGTTTGCTTGTTTTGTGACATAGTTGTTAATTATTAGTTCATATAACGTAGAATCAGAGACTTGTTAAGGCTGGAAAGTACTTTAAAATCGTTGAATCTGATCATAACCAAATGCTTCTGTATAACTTTGTCACTTGTAGTGTTTTACATTAGCTTATCCCTTTTTTAATAGGGATTCCTCTTGCATCCCGTGGCACAGAAGGGAGAGAAAAACCCTTTTGTTCTGTGGGGCTGAAGCTGAGAGCTTGTTCTGTCT
>NW_026626037.1:0-1002 GCF_030028575.1 Malurus melanocephalus
AAATCCGGAGTGGGACAGGGAATCCCAAAATCCGGGTGAGTTCAGGACAGGGATTGGGGTTTAAAACCGTCCCAGTTCTCGGGGTACGGGTACAGGGTCTGGAAAATGGGAATAAAATATCCTAAAATATCCCAAAATGTCCCTAAAATTGGCCCCAAATTCCGGGGACATTGGGGTGGCTCAGGGGATCCCAAAAGGAGCGATCCCAAAAAAATCCGGGTGAGGACGGGACGGGGATTGGGGTTTAAACTGAGCTTAAAACCCTCCCAGTTCTCGGGGTACGGGTACAGAGTCTGGGGAAAAAGGGATAAAATATCCCAAAATATCCTAAAATATCCTAAAATGTCCTTAAAATGTCCCCAAAATCCGGAGTGGGACAGGGAATCCCAAAATCCGGGTGAGTTCGGGACGGGGATTGGGGTTTAAAACCCTCCCAGTTCTCGGGGTACGTGTAGAGAGTCTGGGGAAAAAGGGAAATAAAATATCCTAAAATAGCCCTAAAATGTCCCCAAAATTTAGAGAGGACCAGGGGATCCCAAAAGGAGCGATCCTAAAAAAATCCAGGTGAGTTCGGGACAGGGATTGGGGCTTAAACTGAGCTTAAAACCCTCCCAGTTCTCGGGGTACGGGTACAGGGTCTGGGGGAAATGGGGCACAAAATGTCCCCAAAATGTCCCCAAAGTGTCCCCAAAATTTAGAGAGGCTCAGGGGAACCCGAAAAGAGCGATCCCAAAAAAATCCGGGTGAGTTCGGGACGGGGATTGGGGCTTAAAATTCCCAAATTTTGGGGTCTGAGGGGACATTGGGGGGTCACAGCTGTCCCCAAATGTCCCCAAATGTCCCCAAAGTGTCCCCAAATTTGGGGACACGGCGGTGGCTCAGAGGGTGCCCCGTTTGGGGCTCTGAGGGGACATCGGTGGTCACAGCTGTCCCAAAGTGTCCCCAAATTGTCCCCAAATGTCCCCAAATGTCCCCAAATCTCGGGGTCACCCCCGCCCCCCC
>NW_026626037.1:2453-3615 GCF_030028575.1 Malurus melanocephalus
GCCGGACCCCCCCCAGAGCCGGAAACCCCCAAAATTTGGGGATCCGAGACCCCCCCTGGGCTCAAATCCCCCCCAAAAACGGACGCGGGACCCCCAAAATTGGGAATTTCCCACAAAATTCAGGAATTTGCCCCAAATTTTGGGAATTTCCCCCAAAATTTTGGGAATTTTCCCTCAAATCTCAGAATTTTCCACCCCAAATTTCAGAATTTTGACCCCAAATTTCAGGAATTCCCTCCCAAATTCTCGAATTTCACCCCAAATTCCTGAAATTCTCCCTAAATTTAGGAATTCCCACCTGAAATTTGATGATTTCTCCCCCAAATTTCAGTAATTCCCTCCCAAACTGAGAATTTCCCCCCTAAATTTTGGGAATTCTCCCTCAAATCTCGGAATTTTGCCCCCAAATTTCAGAAATTGCCCCAAAAAATTCAGAAATTCCCCCAAATTTCGAGAATTCTCCCCCAAATCTCGGAATTTTGCCCCTGAAATTCCCGAATTCCCCCAAAAATTCCCGAATTCCCCTCAAATTCCCAAAATTCCCCCTAAATTTAGGAATTGCCTCCTGAAATTTGATGATTCCCCCCCAAAATTGGGGAATTCTCCCCCAAATCTCAAAATTTCTCCCCAAATTTCAGAAATTCCCCCCAAAATTTCAGCAATTCCTCTCAAATTCCCGAATTCCCCCAAAATTTCAGAAATTTCCCCCCAAATCTCAGAAATTCCCCCAAATTTCGAGAATTCTCCCCCAAATCTCAGAATTTCACCCCCCAAATCTCAGAACTTCGGCCCCAAAATTCCCAAATTCCCTCCCAAAATTCCACCAAAATTGCCGAATTCCCCCCAAATTCCTGAAATTCCCCCTAAATTTAGGAATTCCCTCCTGAAATTTGATGATTCCCCCCCAAATTTCAGGAATTCCCTCACAAATTGCAAAAATTTTCCCCCAAAAAATTTCAGAAATTCCCCCAAATTTCGAGAATTCTCCCCCAAATCTCAGAATTTCGCCCCCAAAATTCCCCCAAAATTCCTCCAAATTCCCAAATTCCCTCCCAAATTCCTAAAATTCCCGAAATTCCCGAAATTCCCGAATTTCCCACTGACGATGTCGTTCTTGTCCACGCGCGTCCCCACGATTTTCAGGCGAATTTCGTCGTCCTGC
>NW_026626037.1:6354-8116 GCF_030028575.1 Malurus melanocephalus
TGACCCCTGTGACCTTTGACCCCCTGTGACCCCGTGACCTTTGACCCCACCTTGTTGACCTGAGTGACCACAGCGTCCACCACCTCCCCCTTGAAGGGCCGGAACACGATGGCTTTGTAGCGGACGGGATAAAGGACAAAACCCCGGCCGGGCTGGATCACACCCGCACCGATGTTATCGATGGTGGTGACAGCGATGACAAATCCATATCTGGGGACAGAAATGGGGACAGAGTGACACAGAGTGACAGAAACAGGGACAGAGTGACACAGAGTGACAGAGAGTGACACAGGACAAAGCCCCGGCCGGGCTGGATCACACCCGCGCCGATGTTATCGATGGTGGTGACAGCGATGACAAACCCGTACCTGAGAGGACAGAGAGGGGACATGGGGACATGGGACAGTGACACAGAGTGACACAGAGTGACACAGGGACATGGGGACACAGGACAAAACCCCGGCCGGGCTGAATGACACCGGCACCGATGTTATCGATCGTTGTCACCGCAATCACAAATCCATATCTGGGGACAGAGAGAGGGACAGTGACATAGAGTGACACAGAGTGACAGAAACAGGGACAGAGTGACACAGAGTGACACAGAGTGACAGAGGACAAAACCCCGGCCGGGCTGGATCACCCCCGCTCCGATGTTATCAATCGTTGTCACCGCAATCACAAATCCATATCTGGGGACAGAAATGGGGACAGAGTGACACAGAGTGACAGAAACAGGGACAGTGTGACACAGAGTGACACAGAGTGACAGAAACAGGGACATGGGGACAGTGACACAGGACAAAGCCCCGGCCGGGCTGGATCACCCCGGCACCGATGTTATCAATCGTTGTCACCGCAATCACAAATCCATATCTGGGGACAGAAACAGGGACATGGGGACATGGGACAGTGACACAGAGTGACAGAAACAGGGACAGAGTGACACAGGGACATGGGGACAGTGACACAGGACAAAACCCCGGCCGGGCTGGATCACCCCGGCTCCGATGTTATCAATGGTGGTGACAGCGATGACAAATCCGTACCTGAGAGGGGACAAAGGGACCGAGAGATCACCCCGGGGACACAGAGAGGGGACAAAGGGGACAAAGGGACACGGGGAGGGGACAGAGAGAGGGACAGGAACGCAGCGCTGATGTTACCGATGGCGGTGATGGCGATGACAAATCCAAACCTGGGGACAGGTGGACAGGGACATGGGGACACAGTGACACAGAGAGGGGACATGGGGACACAGAGGGACACAGGGACATGGGGACAGAGTGACACAGAGGGACACAGAGAGGGGACAGAGGGACACACAGTGGGGACAGAGGGACAGAGTGACACAGCGCTGATGTTCTCTCCTGGTCCTTCCCGGTGTCCCCGTGTCCCCTCCCCCTGTCCCCGTGTCCCCATTGCTGTCCCCATTGTCCCGGTTATTGTCCCCGTTACTGTCCCTGTTGTCCCCATGTCCTCACTTTCCGGTGCACGTCCCCTCCCGTTACTGTCCCCGTTCCTGTCCCCATTGTCCCCCTGTCCCCATTATTGTCCCCATTACTGTCCCCGTGTCCCCACTTTCCGTGCACGTCCCCTCCCCCTGTCCCTGTTACTGTCCCCATTGTCCCCTCTCGGTGTCCCCATTGCTGTCCCGGTGTCCCCATTATTGTCCCCGTGTCCTCACTTTCCAGTGCAGATCCCCTCTCACTGTCCCCATTGTCCCCATTGTCCCCGTGTCCCCTCTCGGTGTCCCCGTCAT
>NW_026626038.1:0-2241 GCF_030028575.1 Malurus melanocephalus
GAGGCAGCAATGGGCAGGAGAATGGGCAGGAGCTGGAGCAGCTCCTCACGGCTGTCCCTGAACCCCTGGAAGTGCCCCAGGCCCGGCTGGAGCAGCCCTGGGACAGTGGAAGTGTCCCTGCCCTGCACTGGCTGAGTTCCCTTCCAACCCAGCCCAGTCTGGGATTCATTCCCTGGCTGCTTTTCCTGCTGGGAATTTCCTCCCTGGAATTGGGGAAGGGCAGGGCCTCACCTGATGTAGCCGACCTGGGGCCGGTGCTGCAGGAACCAGCGGTACGAGGTCTTGTCCTTCCAGCCCGAATTCCGAGGGTCCTTCCAGAGCAGCTTCACCTGGTCCGTGGTGTCTCCCGTGTGCCACAGGGAATTCCGGAGATACTCCCCTGGGCCTGTCTTGGATTTCACTGCCTGGGCCGGAGCAGGGATGGGTCAGTGTGTGCAGAGAGGGTTCACTGCAGCCGCTTATCCCAGGGCAAAAACCCAGCAGGAATTCCCTCTGCAGGGCTCCTTTACCTTCAGCTGAATGCCGGGCTCGGCCACGGCCCGGAAGGGGTTGGCCTGCCAGTAGGTCTGCTCCATCTGCTTCCACATCACCACGTAGAAGCTGGCGCTGTCCTGGTAGCTGAAGATGAAGCCGGCGTAGTCGTCGTCTGTGGCCGTGTTGACGTGGAAGGTGCCCTCAAAGTCCACCCCGTTGAACGCTGTGTACCCTGGGAGGGGCAGAAAAACAGGGGCTCTGCATTCCAGGGCCAAACAGAGCCAGGGCTCAGCTGGGAGATGGATTTGGCCAAGGGGAATCTGGGCTCCCTGTGCTACAGGAATCAGTGATGGGATCACGGAGCAGTGGCTGAGCCAAGCGGCACCGGGTGATGATTTTCCAGTGGGAAAAGGTCAATTCCTCACCTACAGCCAGGCCTGGGTCGCTGTTCATGGTCTGGACAATCTCCATGCCCTGGGAAGAGGAATTGTGACTCGTCAGTGCAGTTCCAGACAGCCCAAATCCCTCTGGTTCAGCTGCTCCGGGATTTGGGCGCTGTTGACCCACAGAGTGATTTTGGGAAATCCTCCAGGCAGCCCCAGGAGCGTTTCCAGCTGAGCTCTGCCCCACCTGGTTGAGGACGATCCAGTTGGGGTCGATCTGAGCGTCGCCCTCGGGGTCCAGCACCACGGTCTGGAAGGCTCTGAAGTCGGTGAGCGTCACCTCGGCGTTCTCGGGGCAGACGTCGATGCGGTCGATCACCGCGTCCCGGTCAAAGTCGTTCTCACACACGTTCCCCACGCCGTCCCCTGGGCAGGGGGAGGAGGAGGAGGAGGAAGGAGCCTGGAGCAGCTGCTCCTGCCCTGGCTCRGGGTTTGCTCAGCCCTGGGCAGCACCAGGAGCAGGGGAGGAGCTGCTCAGGGACACCCCGAGGGGTGCAGGGAAACCCCTAAAGCCACGGACACTTCTGGAAGAGAACCTGACCCCAAACACGACCCCAAACAGACCCCAAACACGACCCCAAACACGACCCCAAATACGACCCCAAACACGATCCTGCTGTTGGGCTTGTGGAGCTCTGGAAGTGCCACAGGCCTGGCTTGAGTCAGTCCCAAGGAAACCCAAATTCCTGTGGATTCCAGGGCTCCCCAAGAAGCCCCACAGACACCCCATGGCTCCGTCCCTCACCATCCGAGTCCTCCTGGCCGGGGTTGGGGACGAGCCTGCAGTTGTCGGGCCCGGGGGGTCTCAGGTCTGGGATTCCATCATCATCATCATCCTCATCACACTCATCACCCAGCCCATCATTGTCCGTGTCCACCTGGGAGCTGTTGGGCACTGTGGGGCAGTTGTCCCGCGAGTCCTGGTGCCCGTCCCCATCACTGGTGGAGACAGGGACAGGGACAGGGACAGGGACAGGGACAGAGACAGGGACAGGGACAGAGACAGAGACAGGGACAGGGACAGGGACAGGGACAGGGACAGGGACACGTCAGCCACAGCCACAAACACAGAAAGCCTTCCCAGGAGCTGGGACCCTCAGCAGGGGCAGCACCTTGGGGGATTTCAGCCTTAAAAACGTTCATTGCACCCCAGAACAGGTCAGGAATGTCCCTGTGGGGATGTGCTGACAGCTCTGGGAATGGTCAGCGCTTCCAGTGGTCACTTTTTGGGGTCTGAAGAAGYTCCACCTCTCTCATCCCCCATTTTTTGATGGGATAAGGCCCAGCCAGGCTGTCACAGGTCTCACCTGTCCTGGTTGGTGTC
>NW_026626038.1:4094-5182 GCF_030028575.1 Malurus melanocephalus
TGCCGTGCCAGGGACCAGCAGGGCCGTTCGGGAAGGGCGCTCTCCAGGAGAGGGCAGTGACAGACCCGGGACAGCAGCGCGGGATGAGGGAACGCGGAGCGGGCGGACCCCGAGCGCGGGGCGGGGCGGAGCAGACCCAAATTTCGGCAGATTGGGACCAGATCCCAATTGTTGGGGGGGACCTTATGGAAATCCTGGGGCGGGGGAGGTTGGGACCGGTTCCCATTTGCAGGAGGGTTGTTCCCGACCCCAGTGTGCCCRGCCCGCACCTGGCAGGACAGCGAGCCGTCCCTCTCCACGATGCACTCGGCTTTCTCGTGGCACGGGCTGATCTCGCCGTTGGGGCAGCGCCGCGTCCCCGCGGGCCCCGCGCTCCGGCAGCCGCGGATCTGGTCGCCCACGAAGCCCGGCTGGCAGGCGCCGCATTTGTAGGATCCCTGCAGGGAACGGGGGCTGAGCTCGGGCGCGTTTCCCGGCAAAGCCCCGCCGGGGATGAGCCACCGGCARCGGGGAGCCTGGGGAAGGGAGCCGGGAACGGCCCGGGATCCGGGAATGCCCAGGGGTTTGGGGGAAGGACCCCAAAGCTCATCCAGTGCCACCCCTGCATGGCAGGGACACTTCCCACTGTGCCAGGGGGCTCCAGCCCGGCCTCGGGCACTGCCAGGGCTCCAGGGACCGCCCCACTGCTCTGGGAATTCCATCCCATTCCCTCCCAGAGAACAATCTCCCCCAATATCCCATCCATCCCTGCCCTGTGGCAGTGTGACCCCATTTCCCGGGCTCTGTCCCTCCAGGTGAGCCCCCCCAGCCCCCCAGCCCGGCTCCAGCCCGGGCTCCTCTCCCTGTCCCGGGGCTTTACCCGGGTGTTGATGCAGATGGAGTTTGGGACACAGTTCAGGGCAGCTCCCGTCTCACACTCGTTGATGTCGGTGCAAACCTGCCCGGGAGAGCAGAACTCACCTTTGACTCCACCCCAAACCCCGGGCTTTGGGCACGGCCCGGGACGGGGAAGGTTTCCCATTAACAGCTCGAGGCAGATCCCAGAGCACAGGGAGCATTCCCAGCTCTCACAGGACACGGAGCAGGAC
>NW_026626038.1:7162-8001 GCF_030028575.1 Malurus melanocephalus
GAGGGAATCCCGCATCCCCGCATCCCCGCCGTACCTCGTTGATGTCGGTGCAGTGCGTGCCGTTGCCGGTGTAGCCGGCGGGGCAGGGCCCGCAGCGGAAGCCGGTGCCGCTCTCGGTGCAGGGCACGCCCGGGAAGCAGGGGTTGGGCAGGCAGCGGCTGAACTGGGTGACGGTGACCAGCGGGCCCGTCACCTCGGGCCGCATCCCTGCGGACACCGCGGGCGTCAGGGACACGGCTGGCACTGCCCGGGCTGGGACAGCGGGACATCCCTGCCCGGGCTGGGACAGCGGGACATCCCTGCCCGGGGTGGGAACGGGGAAAATCCTATATGGGGATGGGGGAAATCCTGCGTGGGGATGGGGAACGATCCCTGCGTGGGGATGGGGAAGATTCCTGCGTGGGGATGGGGAATAATCCCTGAGCGGGAATGGGGAATAATCCCTGTTTGGGGATGGGGGAAATCCCTGCATGGGGATGGGGAACGATCCCTGCGTGGGAATGAGAAAAATCCCAGGGTATCAATCCTGCTCTTCAGGGGGTTATGGGGCAAAAAAAATCCCAAATTTTGGGGACAGCAGTGATGCAGGCTGTTCCCTCGGGGACAGGGGCACAGGTGGCACAGGTGGCACAGGTGGCACAGGTGGCACAGGTGGCACAGGTGGCATTTCCCCCTCCCTGCCCTCAGCCCCTCACTCACCGCAGGCATCGCATTCCATGACCGTGTTCTTCAGGAACATGATCTCCTTGATCTGCAAGGGAACAGGGAACGGGAGCCACCCTGAGCCGAGGGCTGGGTTTGGATCCAGGGATTCCCAGAAATTCCCTGCAGGATTCTCC
>NW_026626039.1:0-2247 GCF_030028575.1 Malurus melanocephalus
AAAAAAAAAAAGGAAATGGAGATTTTAAATCTCTCTGGAGCAATGTGTTAGTCAGTCAAAATGTGACAGTTATTTGGCCAAACTGGACGGGAATCTTCCCTTCTTTTCCCTGGGTTCTAGTTCTAGATTTGAATTCTAGATTCTAAGTCTAAATCTAGAAAAAAAAATAATTAAAAGAAATACTAAAATTCAGATGTTAATTCTTCCTGGAGCAATGGGTTGGTCAATCAAATTTTAACAGTTATTTGGCCAAACCAGAGGGGAATCTTCCCTGCTTTTCCCTGGATTCTGGTTCTAGATTCTAATTCTACACCTAGAAAAAAAATCTATTTTAAAAACAAATTTACAAAAATCCAGGTCTTCATTCTCCCTGGAACAATGGGTTGGTCAATCAAAATTTAACAATGATTTTGCCAGATTGGATGAGAATTTCCCCACCTTTCCCCTGGATCCTAGTTTTAGATTCTAGTTCTAAATGTAGAGAAAAAAAGTATTTAAAAAAAAAAAAAAGGTATGAAAACACATACTTTATTTCTTCCTGGAGCAATGGGTTGGTCAATCAAAATTTAACAATTTAGTTACTTGGCCAAACTGGAGGAGAATTTTCCCACCTTTTCTCTGGATTCTAATTCTAGATTCTAAATCTAGAAAAAAAAAATTAAAAAAATTACAAAAATGCAGATCTTAATTCTCCCTGGAGCAATGGGTTGGTCGATCAAAATTTAACAATGATTTGGCCAAATTGGACGAGAATTTTCCCCACCTTTTCCCTGGGTTCTAATTCTCATTTCTAGGTTCTAATTCTAAATGTAAAAAAAAAATAAAAAATTCTATTTACAAAAAAAAAAAAATACAAAAATGCAGATCTTAAATGCCCCTGGAGCAATAGATTGGTCAATCAAAATTTAACAATGATTTGGCCAAACTGGATGAGAATCTTCCTACCTTTTGTCTAGATTCTAATTCTAAACCTAGAAAAAAAATCTGTTTTAAAAACAAAATTACAAAAATACAGATATTAATTCTCCCTGGAGCCATGGGTTGGTCAATCAAATTTGATCAATGATTTGGCCAAACTGTATGGGAATCTTCTCATCTTTTCTCTCAGTTCTAATTCTTGTTTCTGTTTAAAAAAAAAAAAAAAAGGAAATGGAGATTTTAAATCTCTCTGGAGCAATGTGTTAGTCAGTCAAAATGTGACAGTTATTTGGCCAAACTGGAGGGGAATCTTCCCTTCTTTTCCCTGGATTCTAATTCTAGATTCGAAGTCTAGATTCTAAGTCTAAATCTAGAAAAAAAAATTAATTAAAAGAAATACTAAAATTCAGATGTTAGTTCTTCCTGGAGCAATGGGTTGGTCAATCAAAATTTAACAGTTATTTGGCCAAACCAGAGGGGAATCTTCCCTGCTTTTCCCTGGATTCTGGTTCTAGATTCTAATTCTAAACCTAGGAAAAAAATCTATTTTAAAAACAAAATTACAAAAATCCAGGTCTTCATTCTCCCTGGAACAATGGGTTGGTCAATCAAAATTTAACAATGATTTCGCCAGATTGGATGAGAATTTTCCCACCTTTCCTCTGGATCCTAGTTTTAGATTCTAGTTCTAAATGTAGAGAAAAAAAGTATTAAAAAAAAAAAAATAGGTATGAAAACACATACTTTATTTCTTCCTGGAGCAATGGGTTGATCAATCAAGATTTAACAATTTAGTTACTTGGCCAAACTGGAGGAGAATTTTCCCACCTTTTCTCTGGATCCTAGTTCTAGATTCTAATTATAAATCTAGAAAAAAACCTATTTAAAAAAAAAATTACCAAAATGCGGATCTTAATTCTCCCTGGAGCAATGGGTTGGTCAATCAAATTTTAACAATGATTTGGCCAAATTGGACGGATGTGGCACATTAAAAACCCCAGAAAAATGTAAAATTTAAGCCACTATTTATTAGGAAAAATGCTTTTCCTTGTGAACCTCATCCTGATTTCTTGAACTAGAAGTTTTGTGCCTGTTCAAACTGTGCAGGGCGATGGGGGAATTGTGGGATTTATTGGGATTTTGGGAAAGTGCCTTTAGTGATGTTTGGGAAAAGCCATTGTAGGGTGGAAATGTGGAAAAGGAGTGGGAAGGAAATGGGGGATAAAGGATCAGGAGGTTGGAGATGTTTGGGATCAGTTTGGCTTCAGCCCTGCTGGAATTCCCTGGGATTTGGCTGCTTTGTTGGGATCTGGATCCCGATAAAACTTC
>NW_026626039.1:3653-5225 GCF_030028575.1 Malurus melanocephalus
TTAGCTTTGGGATGGTGGGAATTCCCTCCCCAACCTGGCCCCAATATCCTTGTTTTCCCCTTGTCCCCATTCCCAGATTTTTCTCTGGGAACGCTGAGAATTCTCTGTTGGTTTGGGGTGAGAATTCCCCATCCAACCTGGCCCCATATCCTTGCTTTGCCCTTTCCACATTCCCAGATTTTCTCTGGAATCTGAGCATTGAGAAATCCCTGTTGGCTTTGGGATGAGGAGAATTCCTTGTTCAACCTGGCCCCATATCCTTGTTTTGCTCTTTTCCACATTCCCAGATTTTTCTCTGGAATCTGAGCACTGAAAATTCTGTTTACTTTGGGATGAGAATTCCCTGCCCAACCTGACCCCGTTTCTTATTTTCCCTTATCCCCATTCCCAGTTTTTTTCTGTGAGAATTCCCTGTTCTTTTGGGATGAGAATTCACCATCCAACCTGGCCCCATATCCTGTTTTTCTCTTGTCCCCATTCCCAGTTTTTTTCTGTGAGAATTCCCTGTTGGTTTGGTTTGAGAATTCCCTGCCCAACCTGACCCCATTTCTTATTTTCCCTTGTCCCCATTCCCAGGTTTTTCTGTGAGAAATCCCCATTATCTTTGGGATTATGGCCCCACCTGGCCCCATATCCTTGTATTCCTTGTCCTCATTCCCAGTTTTTTTTTGAGAAATCCCTGTTAGCTTTGGGATGGTGAGAAATTCCCTGCCCAACCTGGCCCCATATCCTGTTTTTTCCATGTCCCCATTCCCAGTTTTTTTCTGTGAGAATTCCCTGTTGGTTTGGGGTGATAATTCCCCATTCAACCTGGCACCATATCTTTGTTTTCCCTTTTTCATATTCCCAGATTTTTCTTTTGGAACACTCAGAAATCCCTGTTCTTTTGGGATGAGAATTCCCTGCCCAACCTTGGCCCCATTTCTTATTTTCCCTTGTCCCCATTCCCAGTTTTTCCTGTGAAAAATCCCCATTACCTTTGGGATGGTGGGAATTCTCTCCCCAACCTGGTCCCATATCCTTGTTTTCCCCTTTTCTACATTCCCAGATTTTTCTCTAAAACATCCCCATCAGCTTTGGGACAGGGAGAATTCCCTATATCCTTGTTTTTCCCTTGTCCCCGTTCCCAATTTTTTTCTGTGAGAATTCCCTGTTCTTTTGGGATGAGAATTCCCTGCCCAACCCTGACCCCATTTCTTATTTTCCCTTGTCCCCATTCCCAGGTTTTCCTGTGAGAATTCCCTGTTATCTTTGGGATTATGGCCCCACCTGGCTCCATATCCTTGTATTCCATGTCCTCATTCCCAGTTTTTTTTGAGAAATCCCTGTTAGCTTTGGGATGGTGAGAATTCCCTGCCCAACCTGGCCCCTCCTTGTTTTTCCCCTTTTCCACATTCCCAGATTTTCCTGGTGGAGTCTGAGCACTGAAAATTCCCTTTTGGCTTGGGATGGGGAGAATTCCCCATCCAACCTGGCCCCATATCCTTTTTTTTTTCTCTTATCCCCATTCCCAGGTTTTTTTTTGAGAAACCCCTGTTGATTTGGAATGGTGAGAATTCCCTCCCCAACCTG
>NW_026626039.1:6767-8530 GCF_030028575.1 Malurus melanocephalus
TTTGTTTGAATTCCCAACTTTTTTGGAGCAGTTTGTTTGAATTCCCAAATTTCTGCTTCCCTTTTGGAGCAGTTTGTTCAAATTCCCAACTTTTTCAGAGCTCTTTGCTTGAATTCCCAACTTTCTGCTTTTCTTTTGGAACTCTTTGCTCAAATTCCCAATTTTTTTTGAGCTCTTTGTTTGAATTCCCAACTTTTTGCTTCACTTTCAGAGCTCTTTGCTTGAATTCCCARCTTTGCTTCCTTTTCGGAGCAGTTTGTTTGAATTCCTAATTTTTTGTGCTATTTGTACAAAATTCCCAACTTTCTGCTTCCTTTTCAGAGCTCTTTGTTTGAAGTCCCAACTTTTTACTTCTCTTTTTGAGCTCTTTGCTCAAATTCCCAACTTTGTTTGGAGCAGTTTGTTCGAATTCCCAACTTTCTACTTCCCTTTTGGGAATTTGAGCAAAGAGCTCCAACTTTCTGCTTCTCTTTTGGAGCTCTTCACTCAAATTCCCAACTTTTTTTGAGCAATTTGTTCAAATTCCCAACTTTTAATTTTCATTTTGGAGCTCTTTTTTTTGAATTCCCAACTTTCTGCTTTTCTTTCAGAGCTCTTTGCTCAAATTCCCAACTTTTTTGGAGCAGTTTGTTTGAATTCCCAACTTTCTGCTTCCATTTTGGAGCAGTTTGTTTAAATTCCCAACTATTTTTAGCAGTTTGTTTGAATTCCCCATTTTTTTGAGCAGTTTGTTCAAATTCCCAACTTTTTTGGAGCAGTTTGTTTGAATTCCCAAATTTTTTCTTCCCTTTTGGAGCTCTTTTTGTTTGAATTCCCAAATTTTGCTTCTCTTTTGGAGCTCTTTGCTCAAATTCCCAACTTTTTTTGTGCACTTTGAATTCCCAACTTTTTTTTTTGGAGCAGTCTGTTAAAATTCCCAACTTTTTTTCGTATTTTCCTTCTTTTCCAGTGCTGGAGATGTACAGCAAACTGCGGGAGCAGATGAAATCCAAGAGGTAAAATTGGGGCAGAACTGGGATTTTATGGAAAAATATTTTTAATTTTTTTTAAAAATATTTTTAATATTTTTTAAAAAAATGTTTTTAATATTTTTTTATGGGAATAGTCCAAGGAATTGTTTGGTGCTGGATAATTTAAAGAGATTCTCAGAGGGATTAAAATCCAGGATGTTTGGGTTAAAATCTGGGATATTTGGATTAAAATCCAAAATGTTGGGATTGAAATCTGAGCTGTTGGGATTATTCTGGGATATTTGGATGAAAATCTGGGATGTTAGGATGAAAATCTGGGATGTTGGGGTTCACCAAACGCAGTTCATTTAATATTAAATATAGTATTAAATATAATATTAAATATAATATTAAATATAATTAATACAATAAATAAATACAAGAGAATAAAATTAATAATTAAATATATTATTATTAAATGTAATAATAATTTAATATAATATTAACTATTAAAAATAGGGGCAAAATTAAGAATCAATTAAAAAGTAATACTTTTGATATTTTTAATATTTGTTACTCTTTTAAATATTAAAAATATTAAGGAGATTCCATATTTTTTATCTGTGCCATTTTTATCTGGAATCTTTTGGTCAGATTTGCAGTCAGAACAGGAGGAACAGGCCTCTGGTTCTCTCTGACCCCATTGCAGGGTTCTCTCTGACCCCATTGCAGGGTTCTCTCTGACCCCATTACAGGGTTCTCTCTGACCCCAATGGAATGATTCTCTCTGACCCCATTACAGGATTCTCTCTG
>NW_026626040.1:0-1015 GCF_030028575.1 Malurus melanocephalus
TCCCACAGCGATCCCATTCCTGACCCCACAAACCCCAACAATCCCACACTGGGAGCTCTGGCAGCCTCGGGAACGGGGCCGTTCCCTGCTCAGYRTCCCAACCCCTCTGGGGGAARAACCTTTCCCTGATCCCCATCCCAACCCTCATCCCACACAAACCCTTTTCCTTTTTTAGGGAATCCACTCAAACATCTCCACCTTTGTCCTTCCTTCTTGCAAACAAAGGCACAATTCCTGACAAATCCCTACTTTTGACAGCTTTGTCACAACCCTTTCTTTTAGGACACCCCATTTTTCCAATATTTCCCCACTCTTTTTCTCCTTGTTTTCTATTATTGTTTTGTTTTCAACCCTTTCCACACTTTGGGCTGTCAAATCTTCCAAATTCCTCCCCTATCAAAGCTTTCTGAGGAGTTTGGGGAGGATGGAATTCCTTTGGTGGAGGAAAACCATCGAGTTTGGAGATATTTATCCTCCTTTTGCGAACACAGCGTGGCCTCCTCGGCCAGATCCAATTACTAGGAGATGGGGGTTTTTTTGATTGGTTTTTTGGTTTTTTTTTTGGTTTTTTTTTAAGGAATTTGGAAAGAAAAGCACGAATCCCCCATTTTTCCATGCGAGAATTCAGCTTTCCCACTGAATCACGACCCACTGGATGTGACTGAGGCGCTGCAGGAAAACAATAGCAATAAATAAATTGCAAGGTTTTATCCTTCTGCAGACACCAAGCTTTAACCATTTCACCACCCCACGATAAATTTGGGATTAAAACAACCCTAAAAGGGAATTTTTGGAGTTACAAACCCAGCTTTGCCTCTGGAATGCCCGTTATTCCAGAGGAGGTTTTGATCGCCTCTGGAATGCGGGATTTGTCCGCCCCCAACGCCCCCCGCAGTGAATTCCAGCTCGGAGGAGCCCCCTCCCCTCCCAGATGGATCCGCTGCTCTCTCGGAATTCCTCGCATTCCTCCCTGATTGCTCCCGCATGGATCCTCTGCTCCCTCCCGGAGCTTCCC
>NW_026626040.1:2618-6315 GCF_030028575.1 Malurus melanocephalus
CTGGAGAGCTCCAACAGGAASCAAAACCCCCAAACCGGGTGGGATTTATCTCAACCCTCCTCCCGTGACCCCTCAAAGGTGCAAATTCCCGCTTGGAGACGCCTCAGGTGACACCATGTTGGCAATGTCACCATCACTGCTGTCCAAGGGAATTATTTCACGGGAACAAGAAGGAAATCGTTTCCTCAGGAGCAAAACAACTTCCTGAAGAGCAAAATCACTTCCTGAAGAGCAAAATCGTTTCCTCAGGAGCAAAAACTCTTTCTGAGGAGAAAAATCGCTTCCTCAGGAGTCTCCTGGCCCAAAGCAGGGACATGGGGACACTCGGGCAGAGGATTAAAGGCCAAATTGGATAAATGGGACCAGTTGGAGCCACCCTGGTTTAACTGGGATTTGCCGAGCTGGGAATTCCTTCCCACGGGGCTGGCAGCTCCATCAGAGSAGGGAAAAATTKATAAAATKGATAAAATGGGGTAAAATCAATGGAATTGATGAAATTGATAAAATGGATGAAATTATTAAAATGATGAAATTGAYAAAATTKATWAAATKRRKTAAAWKSAWTRAAATKGATRAAATKGATRAAATKGATGAAATKRWTRAAATKRWKRAAWTKRWWAAAWTTAWTWAAWTRRWTRAAWKGRWYAAAATTGATAAAATGGATAAAATCGATGGAATTGATTAAACGGATGAAATTGATGAAAAATTGATAAAATTTATTAAATTAATTARATGGATAAWCTGGATACTCACGGACAATGCACTGGTTCCCTCCAGGCAGAGTTTTCCAGCCAGGACAGCAGTAGGAATGGAACCTGGAGCCGCAGACGTTGGGGCTGAAAATCAAACACAAATTTGGGGTTTTTCTCTCCGTTTTGGTGCCATTGGATAAATGGAAGGACATTTCCCTCCAAACTCCATTCCCTCCCATTTATTTTTTCTGCGTTTTTTTGGTCAAAATCAGTGAAGGATGAGGAAAGTGGCATCAATTCCATCATCTGGAAATTCAGTGGAATGGATAAAGTGGAATATTTTTAATTAGGGGGCAGAAAGCACCTCTTCCCAAAAGAGATTCACCCATGGAAGATCCCGGGAGATGGAGGAAAAAAAGGAAATTTTTCCTCCCTTTAGCTGAACATCTGCTAAAAATTARCAAAAAAATTTCAAAATAAACCATGGGGAGCA
Source organism: Malurus melanocephalus (assembly GCF_030028575.1). Taxonomy (NCBI): domain Eukaryota; kingdom Metazoa; phylum Chordata; class Aves; order Passeriformes; family Maluridae; genus Malurus; species Malurus melanocephalus. The sequence goes on from NW_026626040.1 coordinate 3,804, forward strand.
GCAACTCTGAATGGTTTGGGATTAATGAATGACCCAGAGGGAGAAGGGAACGGGAATCCGAGGGAAGAACTCCAGAAGGACAACGCTGGTTTGCAGGGGGAAAAAAAAGAAAAAAATCAGCAAATTTGGGATAAAAGTGATTTTAGAGTGATCAGCAGTTTGCTCAGTGCTGGGAGACTTGAGCTGGAAGCAGAAGGAAGGTCAGGATGAAAGGGATGTTTGAAAATCGTGGAATCACAGAATGGTTTGGGTTGGAAGGACTTYTTAAAATTCAAGGATTTTCACCCCTGCCAGGGACATTTTCCACCACCYCAGRGTGCTCCAAGCCCYKTCCAACCYGSCCTTGGACATTTCCAGGGATYAGGATGTATTWAAAAMTTCTTGAAAATAAATTTAAAAATTRAATTTWAAAATCTTGAGGGGKTTTTTTTCCCTCCATCGCTCTCAGCTCTGCSTCCTCTGAGGGTTTTCCGCAGTTCTGGAGTTTTTTTTCCATGGATGGATCGTCCCTTCTCACCTTCCGCGCCCGAAAGGGCTCATTAGCTAATGAGAATTATGCAAATGAGCGCTGCTGAGGAAGGACAGAGGCAAAACAAACGCTCGGCATGGCCTTTGTGCTCTTCAAACAAACGCCGGGATTAGGGAGATAAACAGGGATGGAGYCAGCAGGAATTTCAATGGATGGCACCGGGAAAAAAACACCAAAAAACCGAAAAAAAACGAAAAAAACGCTGCAATCTCCGCGGGCTCCATCCCAGGGGGGCTGTTCCTCCCTCTCCTGCTCGAGCACCATCTCCCGATTTTGGGATCCATTCAGCTTTTCCAATATTTTGGGAACATCCTGATATTTCCCAGTTATTTTTCATTTYTTTCTCTGTGTAATCTGAGCTGTGAAATTCCCTCTCCTGCTCTAAACTCCTCCAGGGGTGCAGCCCCTCTGCAGTGAAATTCCCAATTCCCATCTTTCCTTGTTGGGAAGGACAAGAAATCCTTTTTTCTGTCCTCATCCTAAAAAAAAAAAAATCTGTGGGAAAAATCAAACCCTTCAGGAGCAGATTGAGCCAATTCCCAACTCCTCCTCCTCCTTTGGGAACATCCCAGGTTTTCCCAACCATCCAGAAATCGGTGAAAATTCACCGAATTTCAGGATAACGAGGACTTTCAGTGCCAAAAAAATGGGATTTCTGCTACATCCATGGAAAATCTTCTTTAAGGAAGAGACGGGGATGTTTCTTTTGGGATTATTTTCTCTTATTGTGAAATTCAGAATCCAATCAAATGGATGTGGATGATTTCAGTCTGTGGTTTTCCAGGGACAATGATCCCACCTCTCCATCTGGAAATTTTCCATCCAATTCAAGATTTGCTCTGGGTTTTTTTGGTTTTTGCTTTAGTTTTGGTTTTTGCCCCTGGGATCAGCTCTCACAATGACAGCTCTGAGTTCCCCTGGGGACAAAAATTGGTTCCAAAAGTCAGGGTGGGTTTTGGGAAAGCGGCTCCTCACCCTGAGGGATTTGGGATTGTGTCAGGACATGGGAACAGATCCCAAATAATGGTGATTTTGGGATTTTTGGCACATTTAGGATCCCCTCATCCCCTCATTCCCAGATTCCCCCAGGAAATTCTGCAAGGATTCATCTCAGGGAACTCTCAGTTTGAGGAATTCTCTGCCTGGCTGTGTTTGATGAGGAATTTTCAAGGAAAAATTCCAGAAAAAGCCCTGGAAAAGTCAGATCTGTTCAATGTGGGGACAATGACAAAATCACGTGAAGAGGGTTCTGAATTCCTCCCACCTGGAACCCCATCCCAGTTCTCCAAAGCAGCACCKGAGAAATTTTTAGGAACGAGTTCAAATCCCAACAATCCCAATTCTTTTGAAGAAGAAGGAGGTGAGAGGTGCCAAACGAGGAAAAAACCACAAACCTCGAAACTTCCAAGAGAAATTTGGATGCGAAACCATCACAGAAATATTCCAAACTCAGCACGTAAAAAACACAAAATCGTAAAATCCCAGAYGGGTTTGGGTTGGAAAGACSTAAAATTTCATCAAATTCCACCCCARCCATGGCAGGGACATTTCCACCATCCCAGGCTGCTCCAACCTGGCCTTGGACAATTCCAGGGATTTTCAGGAGCAGCCACARCTTCTTTGGGAATTYTATWCCAGGGCYTCACCTCGGAGGTAAAACAATAATTAATTGTTTTAATTATTCCCATTCGATTTCATCAAAGGAATGAAGAAAAATAGAAGGGAAGTCTTGGAAAGGTTGGGCAGGGCTTGGGTTCCAGCTGCTCTGCTTAAATCCAAGTCCAAGCTCAAGMATTTTGATAATTTTCTGTTTTATGGATTTTTAGCGAGGGGGCGGATCTATAAAACCTTGTTCTGCACCTTTGCTTTGTCCATAACAGCATTTTTTCCCTTTTATTGAGTTCTTCACACATCCCCTATGGCTGATGGAAGGAAAATCTCCCTTTTTGGTGCACGTTCAATTCAACCTCTACAGACCAGCAA
>NW_026626040.1:7726-9062 GCF_030028575.1 Malurus melanocephalus
TTTTCCCCATAATTTGACCACCCAAATTTGGGTGCCACAAACCCCATCCCATCTTCTCCATTGCAAGGGCCAGCTCCTAATTAATGGGCTTGACATAACGAGTTGTGCTGAAAGTCAGCCTTTTATTCTTCCTCGGAAAAAGAACGGGAAATGGCAGTGCCAGCAAAGCCCRGCCTAATCATCTTTGCTCTCGCCTTTGTTCCACGCATTCCTGCTCTTGGAAAAYGTTCAAGAGTTCATTAAAGCAATAATCCCATTCCAATTCTGCCTCGGAASGGGATTTATCCAGGCTGGGCCCTTCAGGAGAGGCTCATTTGAAATTGTCTCTCTTTTAATGAGTTTAAGGGCAGATTAAAGCCGGGCTCAGGCTGTGATTTATGGCTCCCCATCCCTTTATTAATTGTTGTTTGGGAAAGCGGGGCCGGATAAGAGGTTTGTTTGTTTTTCGTTTAATCCCTGCTTTGCATTTATTTCATATTTTCTCCTTTTATTGCAGGAGGCTGSGATGGGAATGAGCTCTAAATAAACACAATTCCAGCAGAAAAACATCCAAACTTTTGTCCTGAGCTGCTGGAGCCTCTCCCCAAATCATCTCCAAGAGCAGGAACAGCTCAATTTGGTCACCTGGAGCCACTGGGAGCAGTTTTTCCCTCCCAATCCCATAATTTTCACRGATTTTGGATGATYTTTGAGGTCCTTCCAAGCCAAACCACSCTGGGATTCACCAAAACCCACAGGAAGTTGTTTGTGCCACTCGCAGATGATATTTAAGAGGAACTGAACCAACTTTTGGCCTTTTTTATTTTCCAGAGTTTCAAAAATTCCCTAAAAATTCACCTTGGTTGTGATTCCCTCCCTGCTCTCCTGGGGTGGTTTTCTTGTCCCTTTTAGGAAATGAAATTTGGGGATGGAAGGACAAATCCCAGGATTATTAAACCTGGAATTTTTTTTAATTGGAGCCAAGGGAAGGCTGAGAGAAGCAGAAATTCCAGTCTGGAATTGGTTTGAAAGGAAAATCTGGAGCTCTGAGAAGACAAAGACCAAAGCAAATATTTGAAATGGTGTCCTGAGCTGTTCAATGGACACCACGGATAAATGGGATTAGAGGGTCACTGGGTGGCTTTGGAGAGGAGATAATTCCACMAAATGCAGCTCTCAAGGTCACCCCCGTTGTAAAACAACCCCAAATTTCACATTTGGAGCTGCACCGAGAAAATTCCCCCCTCGGTTCATTCCTTTGGTCAAACCAAACCCAAAATTGGGACCCCTCTGCTTTTCCCAAAGGGAAATCCCACAGTGAGGGAAGATCCCAGAATTGTTAAATTTGGAAACGACC
>NW_026626041.1:0-1388 GCF_030028575.1 Malurus melanocephalus
GGAAAAGAGGGATTTGGAGGGTTTGGGGTTTTGAAGATCTGGAAAAGAGGGATTTGGAGATGTTGGGGGTGGGGAGATTTGGAAAAGAGGGATGGGGTCGTGCTGGGGTTAGGGAAAGTTGGAGTTTAAAGGGGAATTTGAGCCCACAACATGAAGAAAAGGGTGTTTTGTCCCCAAAAGTTGGGAAGATTTGGAAAAGAAATGCGGTGTTGGGGTTGGGATGAGTTGGAAAAGAGGGATTTGGTGGTGTTTGGGCCAAGAAGATTTGGAAAAGAGGGATGTGGATGTGTTGGGGTTGGGAAGATTTGGGAAAGAGATGGGGCAATATTGGGATTGGGAAGAGTTGGAAAAGAGGTGGGGCCATGCGGGGGTTGGGAATATTTGGGAAAGAGAAATGAGGCGGTGCTGGGAAGGGTTGAAAAAGTGGGATTTGGTGGTATTGGGGTTGGGAAAACACAGAAAAGTGGGATTTGGAGGTGTCGGGGTTGGGAAGATTTGGAGAAGAGGGATGGGGCAATGCTGGAGTTAGGAATGATTTTGGAAAGAGAAGGGGCCGTGTTGGGGTTGGAAAGAGTTGGAAAAGAGGGATTTGGTTGTGTTGGAATTGAGATTTGGAAAAGATACGGGGCATTGTTGAGGTTGGGAAGAGTTAGAAAAGAAAGATGTGATGGTGCTGGAGTTGAGAAGATTTGGAAAATAGGGATTTGGCAGTGTTGGGATTGGGAAGATTTGGAAAAGATATGGGGTCGTGTTGGGATTGGGAAGAGCTGGAAAAGAGGAATGAGGAGATGTTTGGGTTGGGAAGATTTGGGAGAGAGGGATGTGGATGTGTTGGGGTTGGGAAGACTCAGAAAAGAGACGGGAAGGGATTGGGAACACTCAGAAAAAAGGGATTTGATGGTGTTTGGGGTTGGGGAGATTTGGAGAAGGCGGTGGGGCAGTGGGGGGTTGGGAAGATTTGGGAAACAGGAATGACGCGATGTTGGGAAGGGTTGAAAAAGAGGGATTTGGTGGTATTGGGGTTGGGAAAACACAGAAAAGTGGGATTTGGAGGTGTCGGGGTTGGGAAGATTTGGAAATGAGGGATGTGGAGATGTTGGGAAGATTTGGAAAAGGGGTGGGGCCGTGCTGGGGTTGGGAAGATTTGGAAAAGAGATGAGGAGGGGTTGGGGTTGGAAAGATCTGGAAATGAGGGATTTGGTGGTGCTGGGATTGGGAAGATTCCCAAAAGAGGGATTTGGTGGTGCTGGGATTGAGAAGATTCATGAAAAAGGGATGTGAGGTGTTGGTGTTTGGATTGGGACAATTTGGAAATGAGGGATTTGGTGGAGTTGGGGTTGGAAAGATTCAGAAAAGAGGGATGGAATTGGGAAGATTTGGGAAGATTT
>NW_026626041.1:3848-5522 GCF_030028575.1 Malurus melanocephalus
ATGGTGCTTGGATTGCGAAGATTCACAAAAGAGGGATGGAATTAGGAAGATTTCGGAAGATTTCGGGAAGAGATGCGGCAATATTGGGGTTGGGAAGATCTGGAAAAGACGGATTTTTTGGTGTTGGGATTTGGAAGGTTCACAAAAAGAGGGATTTGGTGGTGCTGGTGTTTGGATTGGGAAAATTTGGAAAAGAGGGATTTGGTGGAGTTTGGATTGGGAATATTCAGAAAAGAGGGATGGAATTGGGAAGATCTGGGAAGATTTCAGAAAGAGATGGGGTGGTGATATTGGGATTGGGAAGAGTTGGAAAAGTGGAGATGCTGGGATTGGAAAGATCTGGAAAAGACGGATTTGTTGGTGTTGGGATTGGGGTTGGGATTGGGAAAATTTGGAAAAGAGGGAATTGGAGGTGTTTGGATTGGGAAGATTCAGAAAAGAGGGATGGAATTGGGAAGATTTGGGAAGATTTCGGAAAGAAATGGGGTGGTGATATTGGGATTGGGAAGAGTTGGAAAAGTGGAGATGCTGGGATTGGAAAGATCTGGAAAAGACGGATTTGTTGGCGTTGGGATTTGGAAGATTCCCGAAAGAGGGATTTGGCGGTGTCGGGGTCGGATCAAACCGGGCCCAGCTCTTCCTCCACCCTCCTGATCCGTTCTGGGGTTGGGATGAATTTCTCCCGATCCCAACCCTGAGGTGTTTGAGCAAAAAATCAAATCCCTTCACTTCGGGGAATATTTGGGATTTTACCGCACCTTCGGAGCCACAAAACCTCGTGATCCCAAAATTCCTGTGTTCCCAAAATTCCCGTGATCCCAAAATTCCCGTGTTCCCAAAATTCCCGTGTTCCTCCATTCCCGTGTTCCTCCATTCCTGTGTTCCTCCCTTCCCTTCAGTGAATATTTGGGATTTAACCACGCCTTCGGAGCCGCAAAACCTCCTGATCCCAAAATTCCCGTGATCCCAAAATTCCCGTGTTCCTCCCTTTGCTTTGGTGAATATTTGGGATTTGACCGCACCTTCAGAGCCCCAAAATTCCCGTGATCCCCAAATTCCCGTGTTCCTCCCTTTGGTGAATATTTGGGATTTAACCGCACCTTCGGAGCCACAAAACCTCCTGATCCCAAAATTCCTGGGTGTGTTCCTCCCTTCGTTTTGGTGAATATTTGGGATTTGACCGCACCTTCAGAGCCCCAAAATTCCTCGTGATCCCAAAATTCCCGTGTTCCTCCCTTCGTTTTGGTGAATATTTGGGATTTTACTGCACTTTCAGAACCACAAAACCTCCTGATCCCAAAATTCCCGTGTTCCTCCCTTCGTTTTGGTGAATATTTGGGATTTGACCGCACCTTCAGAGCCCCAAAATTCCCGTGATCCCCCATTCCCGTGTTCCTCCCTTCGTTTTGGTGAATATTTGGGATTTTACTGCACTTTCAGAACCACAAAACCTCCTGATCCCAAAATTCCTCCTGATCCCAAAAACCATAAAAAAAACCCAAAAAACCCGCGCTATTCTGAGCTCTGCAATGGCCGTTTGAGCGGATAATGGGTTTGCATTCTGCCCCCGATCGGAGCCGATCTCGCGTCTCATCAATAATTCATCCGCAGGGATCATCCCGAGGTCAGCACACTCCGCACCCAGCACAGCAAAACACCTTTTTTCAGGGAAAT
>NW_026626041.1:6810-8078 GCF_030028575.1 Malurus melanocephalus
TGATAACTGAACTCGAGAGGTGCCCAACCCCGCGCGCTTTTCCCGTGTTCTGTTACCCTAAATAGCTTTAAAAAAAAAAACTGTTTTGACAGCGAGCGTTGAAAGAAAACCCGAGCGGCTCCGGGAGGGTTTTTGTGGCCTTTGATTTATCGCTTTTTAATTTCGCGGGGACGGCGGAGGAGATGGGCGGAAATATGTGGAAGTGTGTACAGAAATATAGAGAAATGTGCGCAGAAATATAGAGAGAAATATATATAAATATGTGCAGAAATATATAGAAAGATGTACAGAAATATAGAGAAATATATAGAGAAATATAAACAGAAATATAGAGAAATATATGCAGAAATATATACAGAAATATAGAGAAAGGTGTACAGAAATATAGAGAAATACAGAGAAATATATAGAGAAATATATAGAGAAATATATGCAGAAATATAGAGAAAGATGTACAGAAATATATAGAAATATATGCAGAAATATATAGAAAAATACATAGAGAAATATAGAGAAATATATAGAGAAATATAGAGAAATATAGAGAAATATGTACAGAAATATAGAGAAATATATAGAGAAATATATGCAGAAATATATAGAAATATATAGAGAAATATATAGAGAAATATGTAGAAATATATGAAGAAATATAGAGAAATATATACAGAAATATATAGAAATATGTACAGAAATAGATAGAAATATATACCAAAATATAGATAAATATATACTGAAATATAGAGAAATATATAGAGAAAGATATACTGAAATATATAGAAATATATGCAGAAATATAGAGAAATATGTACAGAAATATATAGAAATATATAGAGAAATATAGAGAAATATGTACAGAATTATATAGAAATATATAGAGAAATATAGAGAAATATATAGAGGAATATAGAGAAATATATACAGAAATATAGAAAAATATATGCAGAAATATATTGAAATATGTACAGAAATATAGAGAAAAATATAGAGAAATATAGAGAAATATATAGAGAAATATATAAAGAAATATGTACAGAAATATATAGAAATATATATAGAAATATGTACAGAAATATATCGAAATATCGCGATTGATACGGATTTATCCACGCTCGCATTACGAACAATCCGCAGCGCTGCGGTTCCGTTTTGTTCGGCGGCGAATTTGGATTATTTCTGGAGGGAGGGGGATTTGAGGAGGGGAAGGGTTTTTTTTGGGGTATTTTTGGGGTTTTTTGGGTTTATTTTTTTTTGGAGGGGGTGAAAGG
>NW_026626042.1:0-1614 GCF_030028575.1 Malurus melanocephalus
GCGGCGGCGGCGGGGCCGTGACAGGCCGGGCCGGGCGGATAGCAGCGGATAACGGATGGCGGCGGTTTCCCCGCACGGAACCTACCTTCTTGTAGTTCTTGCCGAGCCACAGGCGCACGTTGTCGAACTGGCTGACGGTGTCCGAGGCCTCGTAGTACTTAACGTTGGGGCCGCCGTCCTTCTTCCGCACCGCCATCTTGGAGCGGGCCGGGCCGCGCCGCCGCCTCCGCCCGCCACTGCCGCCCCCTGCCGGCGCCGCGCCGCCACTGCCGCTCCCTGTCCCCGCTGTCCCCGCTCTGCCCGGTCCCGCTGTCACCGATCCCGCTGTCCCCGCTGTCCCCGCTGTCCCCGCTGTCGCCGATGTCCTCGCTGTCACCGATCCCGATGTCGCCGCTGTCGCCGCCGCTCTCCCCGGCCCCGGCCGCCCTTACGGCCCCGCCGCCCCCCTCGGTGCGCTCCTCTTCCCGCACCGCCGCTCCCGCCGCCTCCGCTGCCGCCCCCTGGCGGTGCCGCTCCCGTTCCCGCACTGCCTCTCCCCCGCCCGCTGTTCCCGGTCCCGGTCGCAGGTTCTGCTCCCGTTCCCGTTCCCGTTCCCGCACTGCCGCTCCCGCCGCTCCCGCCCGCTGTTGCCGGTCCCGGTCGCGGGTTCTGTTCCCGCTCTCAGAGCTTCCGTTCCCGCTCCAGCCGCTCCCGTTCCCACACTGCCGCTCCCGCCCGCAGTTCCCGGTCCCGGTGGGTGGTTCTGCTCCCGTTCCCGCCGCTCCTGTTCCCGCACGGCCGCTCCCGCACCCGCCTCCGCCGCTCCCGCTCCCGTCGCTCCCGTTCGCGCTCCCGCTGCTCCCGTTCCCGCACTGCCGCTCCCGCCGTTCCTCCACGCTGTTCCCGGTCCCGGGTTCTGCTCCCGCTCCCGCCGCTCCCGCTCGCTATTCCCGTTCCGCCGGCCCCGTTCTACCGCCCGCCACCGCCTCCTGCTGGTCCCGCTCCCGCCCCTGCCTCCCGCTGTTCCCGGTCCCGGTCCCTGCTCCCGTTCCCGCACCTCCGCTCCCGCCGCTCCCGCCCGCTGCTCCCGGTCCCGGTCCCTATTCCCGCTCCCGCCCGGTGTTCCCGACCCGCCGGCCCCGTTCTACCGCCCGCCACCGGTCCCGCTGTCCCCGCTGTCCCCCGGCGCCCGCGAGTGTGACAAGAGCACCGGAACAAGAGGAAATGTGTTCAGATCGAAGAAAATTTGGTTTCTTTTTGGATATTGGGAATAAAATTCTCCCCGCGGGGGTGCCGAGGGGTCGGAACGGATTTTCCGGAGCTGCTGCGGCCGCTCCGTCCCTGGAAGTGCCCCCGGAAGGGTCGGACGGGATTGGGGAAGGCGGCGCTGCCCGGGACAGGGGGGAAAGGGGTGAGCTCCGGTGAGAGCCCCGGAGAGGCACCGGGAACCGGGTACCGGGCAGCGAACACCGGACACCGGGTGCCGGACACCGGACAGGGGGTAGCGGGCAGCGGGCACCGGGAACCGGACACGGGGTACAGGACACCGGGCAGTGGGAACCGGACACCCGACACCGGGCAGCGGACACCGGGTACCGGGCAGTGTACACCGGATACCGGGAACCGGACAGCGGG
>NW_026626042.1:2818-5369 GCF_030028575.1 Malurus melanocephalus
GCGCGGCGCTCGGAGGCGCGAGAGTCACGGTGGCCGAGTGGTTAAGGCGTTGGACTCGAAATCCAATGGGGTTTCCCCGCACAGGTTCGAATCCTGTCCGTGACGCCACGCTCACTTTTGCTGCGGGGGAGGGGGGGCGGATCGGTGACCGCGTTCTGCTCGCCCGGTACCGGAAAACGGGGCTGGACCGGCCGGGATTGGCTCTTTTAACGGCGGGAGCGGCGGGGGAAACGCGTCACCATCCGCCGGTGCTGCCGCGTTTAACGGCGGAGAGGCAGGGAACCCCGGTAACGGCTCCGTTAACAACCAGAGAGTCACGGATTTCCCGGTACCAGAGAGTCACGGATCCCCGGTACCGGCTCCGTTAATGGTGGGGGAGTCACGGATCCCCGGTACCGGCTCCGTTAATGGTGGGGGAGTCACGGATCCCCGATACCGGCTCCGTTAATGGCGGGAGAGTCACGGATCTCCCGGTACCGGCTCCGTTATCAGCGGGAGAGTCACGGATCCCCGGTACCGGCTCCGTTAACGGCGGGAGAGTCACGGATCCCCCGGTACCGGCTCCGTTAACAACCACAGAGTCACGGATTTCCCGGTACCGGAGAGTCACGGACCCCCGGTACCGGCTCCGTTAATGGCGGGAGAGTCACGGATCCCCGGTACCGGCTCCGTTAATGGCGGGAGAGTCACGGATCCCCCGGTACCGGCCCCGTTAACGGCGGGAGAGTCACGGATCCCCCGGTACCGGCCCCGTTAACGGCGGGAGAGTCACGGATCCCCCGGTACCGGCTCCGTTAATGATGGGAGAGTCACGGATCCCCCGGTACCGGCTCCGTTAACGGCAGGGGGGTCACGGATCCCCCGGTACCGGAGAGTCATGGGTCCCCCGGTACCGGCTCCGTTAATGATGGGAGAGTCACGGATCCCCCGGTACCGGCTCCGTTATCAGCGGGAGAGTCACGGATCCCCCGGTACCGGCTCCGTTATCAGCGGGAGAGTCACGGATCCCCCGGTACCGGAGAGTCATGGGTCCCCCGGTACCGGCTCCGTTAATGATGGGAGAGTCACGGATACCCCGGTACCGGCTCCGTTATCAGCGGGAGAGTCACGGATCCCCCGGTACCGGCTCCGTTAACAACCAGAGAGTCACGGATCCCCGGTACCGGCTCCGTTAACAACCAGAGAGTCACGGATTCCCCGGTACCGGCTCCGTTAGTGGCGGGAACAGCGGGGACCCCACAAGTCCCGGTACCGGATTTTTTGGGGTGGAAAAAATGGGAACCCGGCTCCGGTACCGGATTTTTAAGGGGCGCAAATACCGGGGACCCCTCCCCAAATCCCGGATTTTTTAGGGGTGGGAACAGCGGGGACCCCTCCCCAAATCTTGACCCTTTTAGGGTCCGGTTCATCCTTTTTTGGGGTTTTTGGGGTTCTCAAGGAGCCCCCCAGGACCCTCACCCAACCCATTCCCTCCAGGAGAGTCCGGGAGCGGAGTTTATCGATCCCGAATCGGTAAAATCCCGGAATTAATTGATCCAAAATTGATAAAATCCCAGGATTTATTGATCCCGAATCGATAAAATCCCTGAACCAATAAAATCCCAGGATTTTTTATCCCGAATCGATAAAATCCCGGATTTATTGATCCAATATCGATAAAATTCAGGGTTTTTTTTGATCCTGAATTGATAAAATCCCTGAACCGATAAAATTCCCGGATTTATCGACCCCGAATCAATAAAATTCTGGAATTTATTGATCCTGAATCGATACAATTCATGGATTTATTGATCCCAAATCGATAAAATCCCGGAATTAATTGATCCAAAATTGATAAAATTCAGGGGTTTTTTTGATCCCGAATCTATAAAATCCTTGAACTGAAAAAATCTCAGGATTCATTGATCCCAAATTGATAAAACCCCGGCTTTTTTTGATCCCGAATCCATAAAATCCCAGGATTTATTGATCCCAAATCGATAAAATCCCTGAACCAATAAAATCCCCCAGATTTTTTGATCCCAAATCGATAAAATTTCCAGATTTATTGATCCTGAATTGATAAAATCCCTGGATTTATTTATCCCAATAAAATTCCCGGATTTATTGATCCCAGATAAAATAAAATCCCAGGATTTATTGATCTTGGATAAAATCTCAGGATTTATTGATTCCAAATTCATAAAATTCCCAAATTTATTGATCCCAACTCGATAAAATCCTGGATTTTTTTATCCCAAATTCATAAAATTCCTGAATTTATTGATCCCAAATCGATAAAACTCTGGGATTTTTTTGCTCCCAGATAAAATCCCTGGATTCATTGATCCCGGATTGATAAAATTCCCAGATTTATTGATCACAAATTGATAAAATCCTGGGATTTTTTGCTCCTGGATCCCCCCAAACCCCCCCATTTTTACCCCAAAAAGGGATTTTGAGGTGTAGAAAGAGGGGATAAATCAACCAGAATTCCGTTTATTGATCAATTCAATCTCTGCCTCCCCACCGGAGGAGGAGAAACGACGGTAAATTTAACAACAAAAAAAAA
>NW_026626042.1:6379-8326 GCF_030028575.1 Malurus melanocephalus
CAGAAATATGGCAATCTCAAAATCTGGGGAAAATCTTCGTGTTGAGAAGCCTCACGATCCCAAGGCTGGAAAATCTTGGGGATTCAGAAACCCCACAATCCCAAAATGGAGAAATCTCAGGAATTCAGAAACCCCAAAGTCCCAATGTTGGAAAATCTCAGGATTCAGAAATCCAGTGATCCCAATGCTGGAAAATCTTGGTATTTCAGAAACTCCACAATCCCAAAATGGGGAAAATCTCAGGATTCAGAAATCCCACAACCCCAAGGCTGGAAAGTCTCAGGGATTCAGAAACCTGGCGATCCCAAAACGGGGAAATCTCAACATTTCAGAAACCCCACAATCCCGAGATGGGGAAAATCTCAGGATTTCAGAAACCGCAAAGTCCCAATGCTGGAAAATCTCAAGATTCAGAAACCCCACAATCCTAAAATGGGAAAATCTCAACATTTCAGAAACCCCATGATCCTGAGATGGGAAAATCTTGGTATTTTAGAGACCCCACAATCTCAAAGCTGGAAAATCTCGAGACTTCAGAAACCCCACAATCCCGAGATGGGGAAAATACCAGGATTCAGAAACCCCATGATCCCGAGATGGGGAAAATCTCAAGAATTCAGAAATCCCACAATCCCAATGCTGGAAAGTCTCGAGATTTCGGAAACCCCACAATCCAGAGATGGGGAAATCTCAGGATTCAGAAATCCCACAACCCCAAGGCTGGAAAGTCTCAGGGATTCAGAAACCCGGTGATCCCAAAATGGGGAAATCTCAACATTTCAGAAACCCCATGATCCTGAGATGGGAAAATGTCAGGATTCAGAAATCCCACAATCCCAATGCTGGAAAGTCTCGAGATTTCGGAAACCCGGTGATCCCAAAATGGGGAAATCTTGGTATTTCAGAAACCCCACAATCCCAAAATGGGGAAATCTTGGTATTTTAGAAACCCCATGATCCCGAGATGGGGAAAATCTCAGGATTCAGAAATCCCACAATCCCAATGCAGGAAAATCTCGAGATTTCAGGATCCCCACAATCCCAAAATGGAAAAATCTTGGTATTTCAGAAACCCCACAATCCCGAGATGGGGAAATCTTGGTGAATTCAGAATCCCGGCAATCTCAAGGCTGGAAAATCTTGGAATTTCAGAAACCCCACAATCCAATGCTGGAAAATCTCGAGATTTCAGAAACCCCACAATCCCGAGACAGGGAAATCTTGGTATTTCAGAAACCCCACAATCCCAAAATGAGGAAATCTCAAGTTTCAGAAAGCCCACGATCTTGAAGTTGGAAAATCTCGAGATTTCAGAAACTCCACAATCCTAAAATGGGGAAATCTTAGGACTTCACCAATCGCAAAATGGGGAAAAATCTCGATATTCCAACAACCGCAAGGCCGAAAAATTTTAGGATTTCATATTTCCTCAACGCCGTGGGCGAAGATCATGACGAACCCCGGCTCCAGCACCATGTCATCTCCCATGTGCTGGTTCTCGCAGGCCATCACCACCACGGGTGAAATTCGGGCATTTGGGAACCCCACAATGATCCCAAAATGGGGAAAATCTCGGAGATTGAGAAGCCTTGAGATGATCCCGAAATGGGGAAAAGCTCAGGATTCAGAAACCTGGAAATCCTGAGGATGGGAAATATTGGGGGGATTCAGAAGCTCCGCAATAATGTTGAGATGGGGAAAATCGCAGGATCAGAAACCGCAAAGTCCCAATGCTGGAAAATCTCAAGATTCAGAAACCGCACAATCCCAAAATGGGGAAATCTTGGTATTTTAGAGACCCCCACAATCTCAAAGCTGGAAAATCTTGGGAATTCAGAAACCCCACAATCCTAAGATGGGGAAATCTTAGAATTTCAGAAACCGCACAATCCCAATGCTGGAAAATCTTGAGATTTCAGGATCCCCACAATCCCAAAACAAGGAAAT
>NW_026626043.1:0-955 GCF_030028575.1 Malurus melanocephalus
GTGTAAAACCACACCTGGGGAGGGTCCAGAGGGGGCTGCACCACCTGGGGGCGCTGCTGAGTAACGCAGGTGAGTTACTCCTGAGTTACTCCTGAGTTACTCCGGGGTGTAAAAAATACATCTGAGTGTGTAAAAATACACCTGAGTGTAAAAAAGCCACACCTGGGATACACCTGAGTGTATAAAAATCCACCTGAGATACACCTGGGATACTCCTGAGTTACTCATGAGTTACTCCTGGGTATAAAAATACTCCTGGGTGTAAAAAAATACACTTGGGATATACCTGAGTGTAAAAAAAATGCACCTAAGTGTGCAAAAACACACCTGAGATACTCCTGGGATACTCCTGAGTTACTCCTGGGTGTAAAAGTACACCTGGGATACTCCTGAATTACACCTGAGTGTGAAGAACCACATCTGAGTGTGTAAAAATCCACCTGAGATACTCCTTAGGAGTTTACTTCTAACTCATGAGTTACATCTGGGTGTAAAAAAACACTTGAGTGTGTAAAAATACACCCGAGATACTCCTGAGTGTAAAACAATGCATTTCAGTGTGTAAAAATACACCTGGGATACTCCTGAGTGTGCAAAAATACACCTGGGATACACCTCAGTGTAAAAAAATACATCTCAGTGTGTAAAAATACACCTGGGATACACCTGGGATACTCCTGAGTTACTCATGAGTTACTCCTGAGTGTAAAAAATACACCTGGGTGTAAAAAAAAATACACATGGGATACTCCTGGGTTACACCTGGGTGTAAAAAACACACCTGGGTATTAAAAAACTACACCCGAGTGTGTAAAAATGTGTGGAATTTGGGAGATTTTGGGTTCACTTTTGGCTGATTTTTTTGTGATTTTTTTTGGTTATTTTTGGGTAATTTGTGGGTGATTTTTTTGTGATTTATTTTGCCAATTTTTGATGATTTTTTGGTTATTTTTGG
>NW_026626043.1:1862-8238 GCF_030028575.1 Malurus melanocephalus
CCGGGCCGGGAATTGCTCCGGGAGCTGCTCCGGGAGCACCGACGGCTGCAGGAGCTGACTCAGCAACTGCAGGAAAAACACCACAGGGAGGCGCTGGAGGTACCGGTTTATACTGGTTTATACTGGTTTATACTGGTTTGTACTGGTTTATACTGGGAGGAAAAATCCCGGCGGTTTTGGGGCGAAAAACGGGGATTTTAGGGGTGAAAATGGGGATTTTAAGGGTAAAAAATTGGATTTTAGGGCTGAAAAATGGGGACTGGTTTATACTGGGAGGGACTAGTTTATACTGGTTTATACTGGTTTATACTGGTTTATACTGGGAGGAAAAAACCCGGCGGTTTTGGGGCGAAAAATGAGGATTTTAGGGGTGAAAATGGGATTTTAAGGATAAAAAATGGGGATTTTAGGCTGAAAAATGGGAATTGGTTTATACTGGGAGGGACTGGGTTATACTGGTTTATACTGGTTTATACTGGTTTATACTGGTTTATACTGGGTTATACTGGTTTATACTGGGTTATACTGGGAGGAAAAAACGCGGCGGTTTTGGGGTGAAAAACGGGGATTTTAGGGGTAAAAAATTGGATTTTAGGGGTGAAAATGGGAATTGGTTTATACTGGTTTATACTGGTTTATACTGGTTTATACTGGTTTGTACTGGGAGGAAAAAACCCGGCGGTTTTGGGGTGAAAAACGGGGATTTTAGGGGTAAAAAATGGGATTTTAAGAATAAAAATGTGGATTTTAGGGTAAAAACGGGAATTGGTTTATACTGGTTTATACTGGTTTATACTGGTTTATACTGGTTTATACTGGGAGGAAAAAACGCGACGGTTTTGGGGTGAAAAATGGGGATTTTAGGGACAAAAAATGGGATTTTAGGGGTAAAAAATTGGACTTTAGGGGTGAAAATGGGAACTGGTTTATACTGGGAGGGACTGGTGCTGACTCAGCAACTGCAGGAAAAACACCACAGGGAGGCGCTGCAGGTACTGGTTTATACTGGTTTATACTGGTTTATACTGGTTTATACTGGGAGGAAAAAACCTGGCGGTTTTGGGGTGAAAAATGGGGATTTTAGGGGTAAAAATGGGATTTTAGGGGTGAAAATGGGGAACTGGTTTATACTGGGAGGGACTGGTTTATACTGGTTTATACTGGTTTATACTGGTTTATACTGGGAGGGATTGGTTTATACTGGTTTATACTGGTTTATACTGGTTTATACTGGGAGGAAAAAACCTGGCGGTTTTGGGGTGAAAAATGGGGATTTTAGGGACAAAAAATGGGGATTTTAGGGGTAAAAAATTGGATTTTAGGGGTGAAAATGGGAACTGGTTTATACTGGGAGGGACTGGTTTATACTGGTTTATACTGGTTTATACTGGTTTATACTGGTTTATACTGGGAGGAAAAAACGCGGCGGTTTTGGGGTGAAAAATGCGGATTTTAGGGGTAAAAAGTGGGATTTTAAGGATAAAAAATGGGGATTTTAGGCTGAAAAATGGGAACTGGTTTATACTGGGATGGACTGGGTTATACTGGTTTATACTGGTTTATACTGGTTTATACTGGTTTATACTGGTTTATACTGGGAGGAAAAAACCCGGCGGTTTTGGGGTGAAAAACGGGGATTTTAGGGGTGAAAATGGGATTTTAGGGATAAAAAATTGGATTTTAGGGGTGAAAATGGGAATTGGTTTATACTGGGAGGGACTGGTTTATACTGGTTTATACTGGTTTATACTGGGAGGGACTGGGAGGAAAAAACCGCGGCGGTTTTGGGGTGAAAAACGGGGATTTTAGGGGTTAGAAATGGGATTTTAAGGATAAAAAATTGGATTTTATGGGGAAAAATGGGGAACTGGTTTATACTGGGAGGGACTGGGTTATACTGGTTTATACTGGTTTATACTGGTTTATACTGGTTTATACTGGTTTATACTGGTTTATACTGGTTTATACTGGTTTATACTGGGAGGAAAAAACGCGGCGGTTTTGGGGTGAAAAATGGGGATTTTAGGGGTAAAAAATGGGATTTTAAGGATAAAAAATGGGGATTTTAGGCTGAAAAATGGGAACTGGTTTATACTGGTTTATACTGGTTTATACTGGGAGGGACTGGGAGGAAAAATCCCGGCGGTTTTGGGGTGAAAAACGGGGATTTTAGGGGTGAAAGTCGGATTTTAAGGATAAAAAATGAGGATTTTAGGGGTGAAAATGGGAACTGGTTTATACTGGGAGGGACTGGGTTATACTGGTTTATACTGGTTTATACTGGGAGGAAAAAACCCGGTGGTTTTGGGGTGAAAAATGGGGATTTTAGGAGTAAAAATGGGGATTTTAGGGGTAAAAAATGGGATTTTAGGGGTGAAAAATGGGAACTGGTTTATACTGGGAGGGACTGGGATGGAATTGGGATGAACTGGTTTATACTGGTTTATACTGGGAGGGACTGGGAGGAAAAATCCCGGCGGTTTTGGGGTGAAAAACGGGGATTTTAGGGGTAAAAAAATGGAACTGGTTTGTACTGGGATGGACTGGTGCTGACTCAGCAACTGCAGGAAAAACACCACAGGGAGGCGCTGGAGGTACCGGTTTATACTGGTTTGGACTGGTTTATACTGGTTTATACTGGTTTATACTGGGAGGAAAAATTCCGGCGGTTTTGGGGTGAAAAACGGGGATTTTAGGAGTAAAAATCGGATTTTAAGGGTGAAAAATGGGGATTTTAGGGATGAAAATGGGAACTGGTTTATACTGGGAGGGACTGGGATGGACTGGTTTATACTGGTTTATACTGGTTTATACTGGTTTATACTGGTTTATACTGGGAAGAAAAAACACGGCGGTTTTGGGGCAAAAAATGGGGATTTTAGGGGTTAAAATGGGATTTTAGGGGTGAAAAAAAGGATTTTAAGGGTGAAAAATGAGGATTTTAGGGGTGAAAATGGGAATTGGTTTATACTGGTTTATACTGGTTTATACTGGGGGGAAAAAACGCGGCGGTTTTGGGGTGAAAAACGGGGATTTTAGGGGTGAAAATGGGAACTGGTTTATACTGGTTTATACTGGGATAAACTGGGAGGGTCCCACCTGTGGCTTTGAGGTCAATTTGGGCCATTTTTTGGCCATTTCTTGTGGGAATTTCCCCTCCCCTGTCTCACCTGTGTCACCTGGGATGGATTTTGGGTCCATTCAGCCCAATTTTGGGTCAATTTGGGCCATTTTTGTGTGGTTTTTGAGCCATTTTTTCCCCATTTTTTTTGGGAATTTTGTGTCACCCGTGTCACCTGTCTCCCCTGTCTCACCTGGGATGGATTTTGGGTCAATTCAGCCCAATTTTGGGTCGATTTGGGCCATTTTTGAGTGGTTTTGAGCCATTTTTTTCTGGTTTTTGAGCCATTTTGAGCCATTTTTGAGCCATTTTTTCCCCGTTTTTTTTGGGAATTTTGTGTCACCCGTGTCACCTGTGTCACCTGTGTCACCTGTGTCACCTGTGTCACCTGTCCCACCTGGCTCCAATTTTGGGTGGATTTGGGGTCAATCTGAGCCATTTTTGGGTCAATCTGAGCCATTTTTTTGTAGTTTTTGAGCCATTTTTTGGTAGTTTTTGAGCCATTTTCACCCATTTTTTTGGGAATTTTGTGTCACCTGTGTCACTTGTCTCACCTGTCTCACCTGTGTCACCTGTGTCACCTGGGATGGATTTTGGGTCCATTCAGCCCAATTTTGGGTGGATTTGGGCCATTTTTGAGCCATTTTTGGGCCATTTTTGCCCCATTTTTGGGTATTTTTGACCCATTTTTTCACCGTTTTTTTGGGAATTTCCCCTCACCTGTGTCACCTGTGTCACCTGTGTCACCTGTGTCACCTGTCCCAGCTGGCCGAGCTGCAGGACAAAGCCACGTCGGCCGAGACGAAGGTTCTGGAAATGGGGACGACGCTGGAGGGGCTGCAGTGGGACAGCGCCAAACTGAGGAAACGCGAGGGGCGGCTGGACAGACACCTGGCCGAGGCGCTGGAACAGGTAAAATACACCTGGGACAGGTGAAAATACACCTGGAACAGGTAAAATACACCTGGGACAGGTGAAAATACACCTGGGATACACCTGAGGGGGTAAAAACACACCTGGGATACACCTGAGGAGGGAAAAATACACCTGGGACAGGTGAAAATACACCTGGGATACACCTGAGTGTGTAAAAATACACCTGGGACAGGTAAAAATACACCTGGGGTACACCTGGACAGGTAAAACACACCTGGGACAGGTGAAAACACACCTGGGGAGGGGGAAAATACACCTGGGAAACACCTGGACAGGTAAAAATACACCTGGGACAGGTAAAACACACCTGGGACAGGTGAAAATACACCTGGGGTACACCTGAGTGTACCTGGGATACACTTGAGTGTGTAAAAATACACCTGGGACAGGTAAAAACACACCTGGGATACACCTGGGCACACCTGGAATATACCCGAGATACGTGGGATACACCTGGGATACACCTGAGGGGATAAAACTACACCTGGACAGGTAAAAATACACCTAAGATACACTTGGGATACACCTGAGTGTGTAAAAATACACCTGGACACACCTGGGATACACCTGAGTGTGTAAAAATACACCTGGAAAGGTAAAATACACCTGGGACAGGTGAAAATACACCTGGAGAGGGTGAAACACACCTGGGGAGGGGGAAAATACACCTGGGCTACACCTGAGTGTGATAAAATACACCTGGGATACACCTGGGGGGATAAAAATACACCTGGGGCAGGGGAAAATACACCTGGGATACACCTGGGATACACCTGAGTGTGTAAAAACACACCTGGGATACACCTGGGATACACCTTAGGGGGTAAAAATACACCTGGGACAGGTAAAAACACACCTGGGGAGGGGAAAATACACCTGGATACACCTGGGATACACCTGAGAAGATAAAAACACACCTGGGACAGGGGAAACGCACCTGGAGAGGGGAAAATACACCTGGGATACACCTGGGATACACCTGAGTGCATCTGGACAGGTAAAAACACACCTGGAGAGGGGAAAATACACCTGAACACACCTCGGATATACCTGAGTGTGTAAAAATACACCTGGGACAGGTAAAAGGACACCTGGGGAGGGGGAAATACACCTGAGATACACCTGAGTGTGTAAAAACACACCTGAGATACACCTGGAACACACCCGGGCACATTTGGGACACACCTGTGTCACCTGTTCTCACCTGGGATGGATTTTAGGTCCATTCTGCCCAATTTTGGGTGCATTTGGGCCATTTTTGGGTCAATTTTTCCCAATTTTGGGTCAATTTTGGGTCATTTTTGGGTCATTTTGAGCCATTTTCTCACCTGGGGTGGATTTTGGGTCAATTTTCCCCAATTTTGGGTCAATCTGGGCCATTTTTGGGTCAATTTTTCCCATTTTTGGGTCAATTTTCCCCAATTTTGGGTCAATTTGGGCCTTTTTTGTGTCAATTTTGCCCAACTTTGGGTCAATTTGAGCCAAACTTTGGGTCAATTTGGGCCATTTTTGGGTCAATTTTTGGTCGATTTTTCCCAATTTTGGGTCATTTTGCCCAATTTTGGGTCAATTTGGATCAATTTTTGCCAATTTTGGGTTGATTTTCCCCAATTTTGGGTCAATTTTGCCCTTTTTTTTGTTTTGAGCTGTTTTCTCCCCAGGGGTGGATTTTGGGTGAATTTTTCCCAATTTTGGGTCAATTTGGGCCATTTTTGGGTGAATTTTCCCCAATTTTGGGTCGATTTTTCCCTTTTTTTTTTTATTTTGAGCCATTTTTCCCCCTGTGATGGATTTTGGTTGATTTTCCCCAATTTTGGGTGATTTTCCCCAATTTTGGGTGATTTTTTCCCAATTTTGGGTGATTTTGACCCATTTTCTCCCTTTTCCCAGCTGACCTCGGGTTCCTACGGCTCCGGCAGCTCCGGGGGGTTCCAGGGGGGTCAAATCACCCTCAGCGTGCAGAAGGTACCGGAAAAACGGGAATTTGGGGTGAAAAATGGGAATTTTGGGAAAATTGGGGAAAAAATTGGGAATTTTGGGGGGATTTTGACAAAAAATTAGGAAATTTTGGAGAAAATTATGGGGATTTTTTAGGGATTTTTGGGAAAAAAAGAGGGAATTTTGGGGAAAATTGGGAATTTTTAGGAGTTTTAGGGAAACTTTTTGGGATTTTGGGGAATTTTGGGAAAATTCTGGAATTTTAGGGTATTTTGGGAATTTTGGGGGAAATTTGGGTGGATTTTGGGAGATATTGAGGGGATTTTGTGGGAAATGTGGGGGATTCTGGGGGGAAATGGGAAATTTGGGAAAAATGGGGAA
>NW_026626044.1:0-1131 GCF_030028575.1 Malurus melanocephalus
TCATTTTGGGGTCATTTTAAGGTCAGGGGTCCCTCAGTGAGGATGCCCCACAGTTGCCCAGTTGGTCCTGTGTCCCCGGGCTGTCCTGAGCCCCGGGAGTTGCCGGACCCTGTCCGAGTGTCCAGCTGGGAACGGGCATGGGAATGGGAACGGGAACGGGAACGGGAACGGGAACGGGAAGCTCCTGAGAGGTTCCCCCAGCGGGATCTCTCCGATGTTTGGGGCACTTTGGCAGGGCTGCCCCTGCCCGGGCCAGGTGTCCCCGTTGTCCCCGGCCCCATAGTGTCCAGTGGTGTCCAGTGGGTGTCCACTGTGTCCGGTGGTGCCCAATGGTGTCTGGTGGTGTCCAGTGGGTGCCTGGTGGGTGCGTGCTGGGCTCCCTGCAGTGTCCAGTGGTGTCCAGTGGATGTCCGGTGGTGCCTGGTGGGTACCCCACAGTGCCTGCTGAGCGCCCTGCTGTGTCCAGTGGGTGCCTGGTGGGTTCCCGGTGGTGTCCAGTGGTGTCTGGTGGTGCCCAATGGGTACCCCACCGTGTCCGGTTGGTGTCCGGTGGGTACCGTGCAGTGTCCAGTGGGTGTCCAGTGGTGCCCAGTGGGTGTCCAGTGGTGTCCAGTGGGTACCCCTCAGTGTCCAGTGGGTGTCCAGTGATGTCCGTTGGGTGCCCAGTGGGTACCCCCTCAGTGTCCGGTAGTGTCCGTTGGGTGCCCGGTGGGTTCCCAGTCGTGTCCAGTGGGTACGCCACAGTGCCCAGTGGGTGTCCAGTGGGTGTCCAGTGGGTGTCCAGTGGTGTCCAGTGGGTGCCCGGTGGTGTCCAGTGGGTGTCCAGTGGGTGTCTGATGGGTGTCCGGTGGTGTCCAGTGGGTGCCTGGTGGGTTCCCGGTGGTGTCCAGTGATGCCCAGTGGGTACCCCGCAGTGGCCGGTGGGTGTCCGGTGATGTCCATTGGGTGCCCGGTGGGTGTCCCTCAGTCCCCGCCGGGCACCCCGCTGTGTCCACCATGTCCTCTAACGTGTCTCTCTTGTCACCCAGCGCTGCCGCGGCGCCGCTGTCCGGAGCSGGTCTGGTAACTGCGTCCCCGGTCCGGCCGCGGCCATCGCTCCGTCCCGCACTAACCCCCATCCATGGCTGTCCC
>NW_026626044.1:3369-5021 GCF_030028575.1 Malurus melanocephalus
AGGCAGATCCGAGCGTCCCGCAGGAAAACCATCCTGGTCAAGAGACCGCCCCAGGAGCATGTGCGCTTCATGGATTTCGGTGAGAGACGGGGGAATTCATGGATTTTGGGAGGTTCTGGTTCGTGGATTTTGAGGGGAAAAGTTCATGGATTTGGGTGAGTGCTGGGGGAATTCATGGATTTTGGGGGTTCTGGTTCGTGGATTTCGGTGAGAGACGAGGGAAATTCAGGGATTTTAGGGGGTTCTGGTTCGTGGATTTCGGTGAGTGCTGGGGAAAAAATTCATGGATTTTGGGGGGTCAGGTTTGTGGATTTTGGTGAGAGACGGGGGAAAATGTTCATGGATTTGGGGGATTCTGGTTCATGGATTTCGGTGAGAGACGGGGAAATTCAGGGATTTTGGGAGGAAAAGTTCATGGATTTCGGTGAGAGCCAGGGGGGGAAGAATTCATGGATTTTGGGGATTCAGGTTCGTGGATTTGGGTGAGAGCCGGGGGAAAATTAATGGATTTGGGGAATTCTGGTTCATGGATTTCAGTGAGTGCTGGGGGAAAAATTCATGGATGTTGGTGAGAGCCAGGGGGGAAAAATTCATGGATTTTGGGGATTCAGGTTCGTGGATTTTGGGGGGTCAGGTTCATGGATTTTGGGAGATTCAGGTTCATGGATTTCGGTGAGTGCTGGGGCAAAATGTTCATGGATTTTTGGGGATTCTGGTTCATGGATTTCGGTGAGAGCCGAGGGAGAATTATTAATGGATTTTGGGGGGTGTCAGGTTCGTGGATTTAGGTGAGAGCCAGGGGGGAAATTCATGGATTTGGGGAATTCTGGTTCGTGGATTTCGGTGAGCATGGAGTGGGAAAAATTCATGGATTTTGAGGGTTCTGGTTCATGGATTTTGGGGATTCAGGTTCATGGATTTTGGTGAGAGCTCCTCCCTGGGGCCAGTGAATTCCTGGGATCAGAATTTTCCTTCCCGGGAGAAAATCCAGCAATTTTCTGGAATCCAGTGAATTCCCAGGGAGAATTCCAGTGATTTCCTTGGGGGAATTCCAGCGAATTCCCGGGAAGAGTGAATTCCCAGGAGCAGCGATTTCCCCGGGAGCAGATAATTCCCAGGAACGGATAATTACTGGGGGAATTCCAGCGATTTCCTGCCAATAGCGAATTCCCGAGAACGGAGATTCCCCGGGAGAAATTCCACCGATTTCCCGGGAATTTCCACGGATTTCCCGGGAATTTCCACCCATTTCCCAGGAACAGAGATTTCCTTGGGGGAATTCCAGCGAATTCCCGGGAAGAGTGAATTCCCAGGAGCTGCGGTTTCCCGGGAGCAGATAATTCCCAGGAACGGATAATTCTGGGGGGGAATTCCAGCGATTTCCTGCCAACAGTGAATTCCCGGGAACGGGAACGGCAATTCCCCGAGGGAATTTCCACCAATTTCCCGGGGATTTCCATGGATTTCCTGGGAATTTCCACCGATTTCCCGGGAATTTCCACCGATTCCCTGGGGAATTCCATCAATTTCCCGGGAATTTCCACCGATTTCCGGGGGTCCCACAGAGCCCCCTCCCCACCTCCCGTCCCCTCCCCTCGTTCCAGATTGGATCCCGCGGCTCTTCACCACCACGGTGACCACCACCACGGCCA
>NW_026626044.1:9051-9395 GCF_030028575.1 Malurus melanocephalus
GCAAAAATTGGGTGCAAATCGTGCGTTTTTGGGGTGGGCAGCTGCTCCCAGCACTCCCAGTGCCACCCCCGCCCCKGCCCCGTTGTCACCGTCCCTTTCCCATGCCCAGGTTCAACACGGGCTCGGGGACAGGCACGGTGACCAGCCGGGTGCGGGTGACACCGGGACGCTGGCACCAGCTGCTGGTGACACGGAACCGCCGCCACGCCACGCTGGCCGTGGACGGAGAGCCACCGGTCAGCGGCGAGAGCCCCCCGGGCACCGACGGCCTCAACCTGGACACCGAACTGTTCCTGGGCGGGGTGCCGGACGCGCACCTGGCGCTGTGAGTGTGGCACTGGGAC
>NW_026626045.1:0-2292 GCF_030028575.1 Malurus melanocephalus
AACGATCTTTTTACTTCCTATTAAAAAACTGAAAAGCCTGAGCTTGAATTAGGCAGATCTCAAAGCCAATAAAGAGAATGATTTTATTGAATTTAGAGGCATTCAAGTATTTTTACCAGGTACTTATTCTCCTTGTTTTACAGATATTCATGTACTATGAATAAGAGTAGATAKTGCTGCTCCTTTCTGCTCCTTTCTGCTATTAAGGAAGAGAAGATTTGTAGTTGGGTATGATTAATGTATTTCTCTTTGTCCAGTGGTTCTTTTTTCTATTTTACATTAGGTTTAAAAAGATAATTCAAATTTATATGCATGGCTTGACCATATATATATATATATATTTTATATGTATTTATATACTATTTCAATAATGAAGGGAGCCAATGATAACTTTGATACAAAAACATATGATAACAACATAAGAAGTCACATTTAACATAGCTACTGCAAAAAGCGATTGCTGCTGCAATCTTAAGGTGCAGTCCAAGCTGGCATTGGGTGGGTGTGTGTTTTTACTGGCAGGGAACGCACAGAAAAAGGCAGAGAAGGTCCCAGAGGTCTCCTGCTGCTCTGAGCTGGGCTGGAAATTGTGCATTTTCCCTTGGAGAGTGAARCTCTCTTCTCTGCCTGAGCAGAGGTGACCTAAGGAGTTTTTCTGGTGGAAATCCAGCACTGCTGCTCCTCCCTTGGAGGGGGAGATTGTCCTGGGCTTCTTTCAGGTGCAGGCACTGTCTGATTGCCTGGAAGGGAAAGGTAATTTATTAACATTTATCACAAATGTTGGCAAAGGGTTCACTTCTGCTGGAAAGACTGGCACAGTTTGCTTCTTGCCAGAACATGGTGTTCAGCATTCTTCTGCATTTCAGAATTCCATAAATTCTGGAGAAACAATTAYTAAAGTTAACCAAACCCTGGTGAATTCGCTGTCAAAAAGCACAATGAGAATTATCTCAGCCCTGTGAGAGTTGCTCCCAGAACACTGACATGTCCTTCTGTTCCAAGCGAGAAACTTTCCTTTGTGTGCAAGAGATTTCTGTGGCTTTCCCCCACCCTCCTGTGGCAGCAAAGTCCTGATTTTGTCCTCATGGTGCTTTTTATCCACAGATTCGTGGGTGTGAGGTCATTGGAGAAGTACTTCCCATCCCCTGCTGTCGTCAGGGAACAGAAGTTGTATCCTCAAATCCAATTTTTTTTCTGAGCTGGCTGTGCTGGAGCCAGTGCTTTGGAGAAAGTGTTTTCAGGCCTCTTTGGTTTTTAGGATGGTGTCACGGTTTGAGGCAATCTTTTTAGAGAAAAAAACTTTACCGAGTAAATGTTTCCTCTGAAGTGAAAAATGTGATTTTTTTTTTTTTCCCCACCAATACGAAACAGATGTGCAGGCAAAAGGGAAGAGAAAATAAAGTAGTTTATTAACAAAACACGGTGCCCACAGGACACAGATAAAAAGTAACTGTTAGATATTTAAAACTCATGAACAGAGGCTGCCCCCTCGCCCCACAATGGCTCAGCCAGTGGGGTGAAGAAAATGGAGGCTCAATTTCCCGGGAAAAAGAAAAAAAAAAAAAAAAAAAAAAAAAAAAAACCCAAAAAAACAACAAACAAACAAACAGAAAAAAACCCCACATGGCCTCTCTGGCAACAGGGCAAAACTTTGATAGTCCTTTTTCTCACTGTAGATGAAAAAGAAGGTTCGGTGTGGAATCTGGGACAAGACGGAGCTGTGTGACTTCTCCCCGCCGGCCGCCGGATTGCTCCAGAGGCAGAATCACAGGATCGTAGAGGGGGTCTGTCCAGGGAAAGCTGTTTGCCCAAGCTAACAAGCCCGAGCCAACTAAATGGCAACAACGTAACTCTACTGCAGGCAGCGAGCAGGAGCTCTGGCAGCGCCGAGCCAAGCTCCAAAAGCCCATGAGCTGAGCTCAAAGAAGCAAACGGCTGCACGGCAGCCCCGGCTTTTAAACTGCCCGTGCTGCCCCTGCCCCTTCTTCTGGGTCACGTTTAAAGCGCAGGCACCTTTTGGGCATACAAGCTGATGGAATATAGGAATACAGGATTTCCACAACATCAACCCAAGACAGATGGTTTATTGATATATGGGTTCTTATTCCTTTCAACACCAAAAGATGAAGTTTTCCAAGGTGCCCCACATTTTCCCAGTACCCAGTTTGTTTTTCCAGGTATCAGAATTCTACAGGAACCTTTGGACAATGCTTTTCTGTCTTTGACAGCTGAATGTGGGCTACTCTGGGTGCTCTGCCCCTGCTCCACCCAGCCCATCCTGCAGCCCAGGAG
>NW_026626045.1:4062-5580 GCF_030028575.1 Malurus melanocephalus
GATGCTCCTCAGGAACCTTGTTTGCCTGGATTCAGTGGTGTGTTCCCAAAGTGGAATTTCACAGAATTCTATGGATTTTCAAATAACATTTGAAGGATTTTTTTTCTGTGACTGGTAGAAGGTGGAGGTGGCTGTAGGTTTTCCTTCCTCCTCATTAAGTTAATGAAATAATTCAATAGAAAATACTAACATATATGTATATACATATAACCAAGACTAGTGACCATATATTACCAAGACTAATTCACTTCTCTGTGTAGCTAGGTTCTGGTTAATAAATTCAAAGTAATCACATTAATTAACTCATTGACAGTTTAAATATGGCCAGTTTTAAAATGATTCGACAATACTAGAAAGAAAAATCTTTATTAGGAGCTAATCACTTCATTCATGGATTTGATTCCTGCAGAAGTGAGAATTGAAGGAGAGCATTCATCAGCTGTGAGTCATGACATAATAGAATCACACCAGAGTCTGTGGAATCCTTCAGAAATTATTGAACAAAGTTGCTAAAGTGACTAATTTGCAGTTGTGAAATTGAGAGGTGATTAACACAGTGTCAGCTACTATTGAATCTATTTCCATAAATTAGATATCACTCCTTTTCACTTCTCCTATTAATATTGTTTAAGTAAAACTATGGGTCTATTTCTGATAATATTTGCCAAATGCTTGCAAATTTTCTCTGTGTAATTTACACGAGTAAATGTAATTTCTTTTTTTTTCCTGTGCTTTGTATAAAATACATAGTGGTAAACACTATGGTAAACACTATACTTGAGCAAATAAATAAAGGTGACACTTCAAATTCATATATCTTATGAAAAGAAAGGGGAGACGCATATTTCTCACATGTCAAAAACCCCAAATACAAAGGAATAGTCAGCACTGCTTTAATTCAATCTGAGTGAAATGGCAGCAAAAAAGGGATGGTGGGGAGAAAAGAGAAATTGTGCTGCTCCTGATGGATTGTAAGGTGTGAGATGGCATTGGAGATGGCAGGGGAATGTCAGGAATMAAAGAAAGTTCTAAAGACATCTCAGCAATGGTTGGTGAATGGTCACCCGAGGCAAGATGGGGARTTCTGGAGGCAGCTCTAAAGGATCTGTGGGTGGGGGGTGTGTTTCTGTGGTGTCCTTGAGGTTCTGGTGAGCTTGGATAGAAACTGAGATGATGTTTGTAATCTGGGTGGAAGCAGGAGGGGAAATAATTGTRAAAAGGTTTTCTCTGGAGGGAGAGGCGTTTGTAGAAGGAATTGTTAAAGAGACAAGGGTCACACTGGAATTTTTCCCTGCAGGAATTAAGGCATTCCAGACCTGGTCTGATGCCCATGGCAGCCAGCAGAAGGATGCTGGAAGGCTGGAGTGCACTCTACAGGAGATTCCCACATCACCTGGCTTTGCTCAAGGTGTCCTGCTGGTGTCAGGTTGAGCTCATTTTGCCTGAAGCAGAGGATGAGGAGTGGTGAACATGGAGATGGACATGGAGAACAAGCCACAACCAGGCGAGATGGACATG
>NW_026626045.1:7130-8500 GCF_030028575.1 Malurus melanocephalus
ATTGTTAATTGTTAATTGATAATTGATAATTGATCCTGCTTCCACTGAAGGCTGTGTCCTTCCATTAAGTATTGATTGTTGATTATTGATAATTGATAATTAWTTGTTCATTATTCATTATTGATTCTGCTGCCACTGAGGGCTCTGTGCCCTTTCATTGRTTATTGATTATTGATTCTATTGCCACTGAGGGCTCTGTGTCTTTCCATTAAGTATTGATTATTGATTACTGATAATTGATAATTAATTGTTCATTATTCATTATTGATTCTGCTGCCACTGAGGGTTCTGTGCACTGTCACTGATTATTGATAACTGATAATTGATAATTATTTGTTCATTATTCGTTATTGATTCTGCTGCCACTGAGGGCTCTGTGCCCTTTCATTGGTTATTGATTATTRATTCTATTGCCACTGAGGGCTCTGTGTCCTTCCATTATGTATTGATTATTGATAATTGATAATTGATAATTAATTGTTCATTATTCATTATTGATTTTGCTGCCACTGAGGGSTCTGTGYCCTTTCATTGGTTATTGATTMTTGATTCTRCTGCCWCTGAGGGACACCTCAGGCCCCACTGGACACGACTCCACTGGACATGGCCCTACTGGACACCGCTCTACTGGACATGTCCCCACTGGACACAGGACTCATTCCTGGATGGACATGGCCCCATTGGGCATGGTCCTACTGGACATGGCCCTACTGGACACAGCCCTGGCTGGAGCAGCTCAAGGCTCCCCCAAGGAATGTCCCAGGACATGGCTTTAAAGCTCAAGGTTTGGGTTTGCAGCCACTGGGTTTTTGGTTTTCTCTTCCTGCTCTGCCTTCTCGGAGAGGATCCAGAACTCCTAGTTTTCACCCTGACTGTCCTGGCTGTGAGCGAGGGGAGGTGTGGCTTTGGGAGCCCAGTTTGACCATCTCTGCACTGGCCTGTGTGGCTACCAGAGAAATTCTCCTTGAGCAGAACACGAGTGGTGCTGGGGAAGGAGGAGAACAGAGTCAGAGCTCCCTGCRCTGCAGAGCCCCACATTCCTGCTGCAGGAAAAGGGGAATCACCCCAAGCTGGCTGTCCCTGCCTGTGCCACATTCCCTCTGTGAACTCCCAGCCCCAAGCCGGGCCTCCCCACCTGCCTTGGCTGCTGCTTCTCTTGGTAATTTTGGCCATACTTCCAATAAAACTTCATCTCCCGCAGTTCTGTTCCTGTGAGTCAGACCTGGGAAGGGCAGTGTCAGCGGGGAACAGAGGATGCAGGAGAAATCAGGGGGAGAAGATTGTATCTGCTGTTTATTTCAAAATTAAAAATGATCCCTGGACTGGATCCCTGAAGATTGTATCTGCTGTTTATTTCAAAATTAAAAATG
>NW_026626046.1:0-4100 GCF_030028575.1 Malurus melanocephalus
GCTCCGGGCGGGACCCACCGCAGAGGGCGAGGGCGGCGAGGAGCAGGAGCTGCAGCATGGTGCGGGATGSAGCGCGGTGTCCGCGGTGAGGCCGAGCGGCCGCGCCGCCGCCGCTTTAACGGGGCCAGGGGAGGAGGCGCGGGAAGGGCCGCAGGTGCCGCGGCCCCGGCGGGCGGCCTTGGCCCCCGTGCCAAAGCACACACGGCCCGAGGCGCCCCAGGGACACCCCGAGCGCCCCTCGGCTCCGGGCCCGGGCAGGCGCTGCCCCGCGCCGCCACCTCGCTGTCGCCGTGTCCCGGAGCGATGTCGCGGGTTTGGCCCGGGCTCGGCCCGAGCGGGTCTTGACTGCGGCTCTGCCCGGCCGGGATTTGTGCGGCGCTTCCGAGAGTTTGATCCGACAGCTGAACGGAGCCGGGCCTGGCTGGGCTGGGGAAACTGAGGCACAAACCAGGCACGACCTTCGTCCTCTCCCCAAACACCCAGCAGAGCCAGCGCTGGGGCAGGGTTGAGCTCGGCATCCCCTTGACCTGATTTTGGGGCTGAAATAATTAAATAATACGTATTTAATTAATAAATAACAATAAATAAGGAATAAATAAATAATACTGAATAATAATAAATAGTAATAAATAATAATAATAAATAATAAATAATAATAATATATAAATAATAACAAATTAATAAATAAATAATAAATGAATAAGAAATAAAAAATGAGTAATGAATTTTGGGGCTGTGGTTTTAAATAAACCTGGATTTGGTGAGAAAATGGTGTGTTTTCCCCCCTTTACCTCAAAATTAAGGCTGTTTTCAGGGGAACCTTGGCCCTCAGGGCACGTTTGGGATCACGGGGGCCATTGGGGTCACCCAGGTCGACAAAATAGAGGCAATGAAAAGCAGCTGCTGCAGTTCTGCCCTTATCKGCAAGGAAAACAGGAGATTGCACAGGAGCACGATCTCCAAATAATCCCGTGTTTGTTCTCCCGGCACCAAGGACACGCGGAGAGGGACGGCAGCAACGGCTCCACCCACACCGGGACACCCCAAACCTGAGCTGATCCCCCAAACGTGGCACGGGGGGCTATAAACACATTTTTGGGCTAAAAGGATGGGATTTATTGATTAATGAGATTTTTGTGCTTTTGCTTTGCGCAGACAGGAGTTGGACAGAATGATCCCCGTGTGTCCTACCCCCAGCTCCAGATGTCCCAAAATTCTGTGGGACAGACCCAGTGGGTCCCTTCCAACTCAGGATATCTGTGATTCTGTGATTCTGACATTAGGGAGATTTGGACAACACTCCAAAGTGGACATTGGTTCCATGGTCCTGGACATCAGGGAGCTTCGGACCACACCCTTGGACATTGGGATTTTGGGGATCTTTGGGGCTGTCCTTTGCAGCACCGAGAGGTGACCGTGACCATCCAGGGCCCTTCCAGCCCTGGTTATTCCATGATCCAAGAGGTCAGGAAACTTTTTGACACGTGGACACTTTGAATATTGGGATTTTCCATCAATGGATTTTGGGGTTTTCCTGTGCATGGCCAGGAGCTGGACACGATGATCCCCGTGTGTCCAACCCCAGCTCCAGATGTCCCAAAATTCTGTGGGACAGACCCTTCCAACTTGGGATATTTGTGATTCCCTGGTTTTGGACATCAGGGGGCTTTGGACCACACCCTTGGACATTGAGATTCTGGGAATCTTTAGGGTTGTCCTTTGCACAACCAAGAGTTGACCTTGACCATCCCCATGGGCCCTTCCAGCTCTGGTTATTTCACAATCCAAGAGGTCAGGGAGCTTTTTCACAACGAAAAACTCTGAAAACACCTCGAATATTAACTTTTTCCATCAATAGGTTTTGGGATTTTCCAGTTCATGCCTCGATGCTCCCCGTGGATCCCCCCAATGTTAATCCCCCATGACCCCCCCAAGCCCCGTGAGGTTCCGGGGAGCCTTTCCGGGGGTTTTGGGGGTTCCGGGGTGCACAGCGGATGCTGCCCGGCCTCGCCTCCCACTTCCTCTGTCAAAACCCTACAACGGCAGCAGCGGGCGGGGCCGGGCCGGGCCGGGGCCATGGCCGAGGGCAGGAGCGGCAGCGCCGGGCTCTTCGCCAGGCAGGTCCAGAAGCGCTTCAGCCGAGCCCAGGAGAAGGTAGGTGGGCACCCCAAAACTGCCCCTGTNGCGCTGCCCCGCGCCGCCACCTCGCTGTCGCCGTGTCCCGGAGCGATGTCGCGGGTTTGGCCCGGGCTCGGCCCGAGCGGCCTTGGCTGCGGCTCTCCACGATCGGGATTTGTGCGGCGCTTCCGAGAGTTTGATCCGACAGCTGAACGGAGCCGGGCCGAGCTGGGCTGGGGAAACTGAGGCACAAACCTTGCACGACCTTCATCTGCTCCCCACACCCCCAGCACAGCCAGCGCTGGATCAGGGCTGGGCTCGGCTTCCCCAGGGCCTGATTTTGGGGCTGAAATAATGAAAAAATAAGTATTTAATAAATAAATAAATAACAATAAATAAGGAATAAATAAATAAACAAACAAACAAATAAATAAATAAATAATATTATAATATATTATAATAATAAATAATAATAATTATAAATAATAATAAATAATAATAAATAAGAACAAATTAATAAATAAATAAGAAATGAATAAGAAATAAGAAATTAATAATGAATTTTGGGGCTCTGGTTTTAAATAAACCTGGATTTGGTGAGAAAATGGTGTGTTTTCCCCCCTTTACCTCAAAATTGAGGCTGTTTTCAGGGGATCCTTGGCCCTCGGGGCACGTTTGGGATCACGGGAGCTGTGGGGTCACCCAGGTCAACAAAAGTGAAGGCAATGAAAAGCAGCTGCTGCAGTTCTGCCCTTATCTGCAAGGAAAACAGGAGATTGCACAGGAACACGATCTCCAAATTATCCCGTGTTTGTTCTCCCGGCACCAAGGACACGCGGAGAGGGACGGCAGCAACGGCTCCACCCACACCGGGACACCCCAAACCAGAGCT
The DNA here is from genome assembly GCF_030028575.1 of Malurus melanocephalus. NCBI lineage: Eukaryota > Metazoa > Chordata > Aves > Passeriformes > Maluridae > Malurus > Malurus melanocephalus. The sequence continues at coordinate 3,011 of NW_026626046.1, forward strand.
GATCCCCCAAATGTGGCACGGGGGGCTATAAACACTTTTTTGGGCTAAAAAGATGTGATTTGTGGATTAATGAGATTTTTGGGGTTGTGCTTTGCTCAGACAGGAGTTGGACAGAATGATCCCCGTGTGTCCTACCCCAGCTCCAGATGTCCCAAAATTCTGTGGGACAGACCCAGTGGGTCCCTTCCAGCTCAGGATATCCCAAAATTCTGTGATTCTGGAATCACATCAGGGAGCTTTGGACAACACTCCAAAGTGGACATTGGGATTTTGGGGATCTTTGGGGCTGTGCTTTGCAGAACTCAGAGATGACCGTGACCATCCAGGGCGCTGTCAACTCTGGTAATTCCATGATCCGAGATATCAGTGACCTTTTTCACAACAAAAACCCCGGGACTCCTCAAATATTAGGTTTTTCCATCAATAGGTTTTGGGGTTTTCCTGTGCATGGTCAAGAGCTGGACACGATGCTCCCCGTGTGTCCTACCCCAGCTCCAGATGTCCCAAAATTCTGTGGGACAGACCCAGTGGGTCCCTTCCAACTCGGGATATCCCAAAATTCTGTGATTCTGGACATTAGGGAGATTCGGACAACACTCCAAAGTGGACACTGGGATTTTGGGGATGTTTGGGGCCGTCCATTGCAGAACCGAGAGGTGACCGTGACCATCCCTATGGGCCCTTCCAGCTCTGGTTATTCCATGATCCAAGAGGTCAGGGAGCTTTTGGACAACAAAAACCCCTGGACATTTTGAATATTGGGATTTTCCATCAACGGATTTTGGGGTTGTCCTGTGCATGGCCAGGAGCTGGACACAACGATCCCCATGTGTCCTACCCCAGCTCCAGATGTCTCAAAATTCTGTGGGACAGACCCTTCCAACTTGGGATATTTGTGATTCCCTGATTTTGGACATCAGGGAGCCTTGGACCACACCCTTGGACATTGGGATTTTGGGGATCCTTTCCAAAATCCCAATGTCCTTTGGGATTGTCCTTTGCAGAACCGAGAGGTGACCTTGACCATCCCTGTGGGCCCTTCCAGCCCCTGGTAATTCCATGATCTGAGATGTCAGTGACGTTTTTCACA
>NW_026626046.1:5050-7245 GCF_030028575.1 Malurus melanocephalus
CCTCACCGCGCTCCTTCAGCCTCAGACCCTCCTCATCCTCCTCACGGTGTCCCCTGTGCCCCACAGTCGGGGCTCGGGGTGTTTTGGGGTGCACCCACAGGGTTTAGGGTGGGGGGGGATGCGTTTACACCCAAAAATTCACCGTTTTCCTCAAMAAAATAATAGYGCTGGGGGACTCAYCAAAATGTTGCATTTCCACCCAAAATCCCAGCTTTGGCTGGGTTTGTCCTTCTTTCCCGCGGGGCGGCCCGAACGGCACCGCCCGGCACCTTTGGGTGCTCGGAGGGCGGGGATTTTGGGTTTTTTTGGGGTTTTTTGGGTCAGCGCCATTGTTTCTCCGAGGTTTTGGACGGTGACATCTCCCAAAAATGTCACTTTGGCTTCTCCGATTTTGGGGTTTTTCCACCCGAAACGCCCCGCAGGGTTTATGGGGGGGCTGTGGGGTGATTTTGGGGTCCCCGGGCTGTCTGGGGGTGACGGTCCCAAACAGGACCCGGTGTGGCCGGTGGTCCTGGGGCGTTGGGGACATCGGCCCTACAGGAAACGGGGGGGAAGGGCTGCGGAAGCGGCGCCAGCGGGGCCATCCTGGGCTGCTCCGGGGCGTTTTGGGGGCCCCTTTCCTTCCCTCTGTCCCAAAAATGGGTGGCTCCGGTTTTGGGGTGACACAGAGACCCCCCCCGCCTCACCCTCACGGGTTTCCTGGCCGGGGTTCGGGGTTAAATTCGGCTCAATCATCCCTGGCCAGGCTCCGGCTGCTTCCTGGATACAGCAAATCACCCTCTCAGGGAGCCCAAACTCTTCCTGGACACCCCAAAACTGCTCCTGGCAGACCCAGAGTCCCCAAAACTGCTCCTGTCCACACTCAGCCTCTTTTGGACACCCCAAAACTGCCTCAGTCAGACTCAGACTCTTCCTGGTCACCCCAAAACTGCTCCTACCCAGCCCCAAACTCTTCCTGGACATCCCAAATCTCCCTCCCAGGGGTGTCCAGCCTCTTCCTGGTCACCCCAAAACTGCCCCTGACAGACCTGGACACCCTAAAACTCACCCTGCTCACTCTCAGCTTCTTCCCAGGCACCCCAAAACTGCCCCTGTCCGGCCCCAGCCTCTTCCTGAACACCCCAAAACTGCTCCTGTCCAGCCCTAAGCTCTTCCTGGGCACCCCAAAACTGTCCCTGTTCACACTCAGCCTCTTTTGGACACCCGAAAACTGCCTCAGCCTCTTCCTGGTCACCCCAAAACTGCCCNGGCTCAATCATCCCTGGCCAGGCTCCGGCTGCTTCCTGGATAACCCAAATCTCCCCCCAAGGGGGCCGAAGCTCTTCCTGGATACCCCAAATCTCCTTCCCAGGGGGTCCCAGGCTCTTCCTGGACACCCCAAAACTGTCCCTGCTAGACCTGGGCACCACAAAACTGCCCCTGTCAGATTTGGACACCCCAAAACTGCCCCTATCCAGCCCCAAACTCTTCCTGGATACCCCAAATCTCCTTCCCAGGGGGTCCCAGGCTCTTCCTGGTCACCCCAAAACTGCCCCTGCTAGACCTGGACACCCCAAAACTGACCCCTGTCAGATTTGGAAAACCCAAAACTGCCCCTGCCCAGCCCCAAACTCTTTCTGGACATCCTAAATCTCCCTCCCAGGGGGCCCAGGCTCTTCCTGGACACCCCAAAACTGCCCCTATCCAGCCCCAAACTCTTCCTGGATACCCCGAATCTCCCTCCTAGGGGGTACCAGGCTCTTCTTGGACACCCCAAAACTGCCCCTGACAGACCTGGACACCCCAAAACTGCCCCTGCCCACATTTGGCCTCTTCCTGGACACCCCAAAACTGCTCCTGCCAGACCCGGAGTCCCCAAAATTGCTCCTGTCCACACTCAGCCTCTTCCTGGACACCTTGAGTTTCCCTGTCTGGATTCAGGCATTTTCCAGAGGGTTCTGGACACCCCAAAACTGCCCCTGCCAGATTCAGGCTCTTCCTGGGTACCCCAAAACTGCCCCTGCCCAGCCCCTGCCTCTTCCTGGACACCCCAAAATTGTCCCTGTCCACACTCAGCTTCTTTTGGACACCCCAAAACTGCCCCACCCTCCCCAGCCTCACCCTCACCGCGCTCCTTCAGCCTCAGACCCTCCTCATCCTCCTCACGGTGTCCCCTGTGCCCCACAGTCGGGGCTCGGGGTGTTTTGGGGTGCACC
>NW_026626046.1:9119-10243 GCF_030028575.1 Malurus melanocephalus
CAGCCCGGTGACCCCGGGGTGCGGGGGCGGGGCCTCTTCCTCTCTGTTTCCACCGCAGGTTTTGCAAAAATTGGGCAAAACGGTGGAAACCAAAGATGAGCAGTTCGAGCAGAGCGCCTACAACTTCCACCTGCAGCAGGTGACAGGGGACAGGGGGACAACAGGGACAGAGGGGACAGAGGGGACAGAGGGACAGGGGGACAGGGGGACAGAGGGGACAGAGGGACAACGGGGACAGAGGGACAGCAGGAGGGACAGAGGGACAGCGGGGACACTGAGGGGACAATGGGGACAGAGGGACAGGGACAGAGGGAGAGAGGGACAGCGGGACAGAGGGACAGAGGGGACAGAGGGGATTATGGCGACAGAGGGGACAGAGGAACAGAGGGACAACGGGGACAGGGACAGAGGGACGGGGGGATAATGGGGACAGAGGGACAGAGGGACAGAGGGACAGAGGGGACAGAGGGACAGCGGGACAGTGGGACAGAGGGGACAGAGGGTCAGAGGGGCAGAGGGACAAAGGGACAGAGGGGACAGCGGGGACAGCGGGACAGAGGGGACAGAGAGACAGAGGGGACAGAGGGACAGAGAGGACAGTGGGGACAGTGGGGCAGAGGGGACAGAGGGACAGAGGGACAGAGGGGACAGTGGGGACAGTGGGGCAGAGGGGACAGAGGGACTGAGGGACAGAGGGGACAGTGGGGACAGTGGGCTTAGAGGGGACAGAGGGCACCGAGGGGATTATGGGGACAGAGGGACAAAGGAACAGAGGGGACAGAGGGGACGGAGGGACAGAGGGACAGAGGGGACAGAGGGACAAAGGACAGAGGGGGCACTGAGGGGACAGCGGGGACCGAGGGGACAGCGGGACAGAAGGACAGAGGGGATAATGGGGACAGCAGGGACAAAGGAACGGAGGGGACAGGGGACAGAGGGACAAAGGGAACACCCCTGACCCCTCCCCCCGCCCCGTTTTGCAGAACGAGGGTCACAAACTCTACAAGGAGCTCAAGGGGTTCGTGGGAGCCGTGAGAGGTGAGAGGGGACCCCGAATGTCCCCGGGCTGGGGACAGCGGGGACAGCGAGGGGCGGGGGGGGACCCGGGAAAATTAATGAGGAAA
>NW_026626047.1:0-533 GCF_030028575.1 Malurus melanocephalus
GTCCCCGAAGGGCAGCGCCATCCACCTCCTGGGCATGGAGCTGAGGAATTTCCGCTGCTCCGCGGAGCTCCGATCTCTGCCCACGTAGACGAGGCAGAGCTGCTCCGCGCGCTCCACGTAGAACTCGTCGGTCAAACGGCGGCAAAAATCGCGGAGTTTTGGGGCGAATTCRCGGCATTTTGGGCAATTTTTGGCTCCGAAGTAGAGGAGGAGGATTTTGTTGTCGAGGGCGCGGCGGAGCTCCCGTTCGGTGTCAAAGCGGAGCTCGGAGCGGTCGCAGAGGAGAACGCGGCCGGAAAAAAGGGAGGAGGTCATGGGGAAAAAAAATGGGAATTTGGGAAAAAATATTGGGATTTTGGGAAAAAAAATTGGGGAAAATGGGAAAAATTGGGGGAAAAAGTGGAAAAAAGATCAGGAGAAAAATGGAAAAAATTGGGGGGAAATTGGGGAAAAATTGGGGATTTTTTTGTAAAAAAATTGGGGGAAAATTGGGGCTAAAATGGGGAAAATTGGGGAAAAAATTGGGGGGAAAA
>NW_026626047.1:4392-7559 GCF_030028575.1 Malurus melanocephalus
TCTTTCCCCAAACCACGCCCATCGTGGGCGTGGCCTCGCCTGAGGCGGCGGCGGCGGCTCCGGAGCCGCGGCCGCACCGGGAGAGCCCCGGGAGCWGCGGAGCGGCCCCGGAGCTCCGCGGGGAGAACGGGGGAGGCTCCCGGAGAGAACCGGGGAGGCTCCCGGAGCTCCGGCAGCGGCGGAAATCGCGGATCCCGCGGTGAGGCCTTCACCGCCCCCCCCGAGCACCGGCCCGCGTTTGTGAGGGGCGCCCGGAATGGTTCCCGCAGCTACGGAACGGTCCTGGAGCCCGCGGTGAGGGCTGAACCGGCACTCGGAGGTTTGAATCGGCCCCGGAGTTCCGAACCGATCCCCGGAGCTCCGTCCCGACCTTCAGAGCTCCGTCCCGGCTTCTTTACCGAGACCCGAACCGGCCCCGGAGCCCGCGGTGAGGGCTGAACCGGTACTCGGAGCCTTGAACCGGTCCCGGAGCTCCGAACCGGCCCCCGGAGCTCCGTCCCGACCTTCAGAGCTCCGTCCCGACCTTCAGAGCTCCGTCCTGGCTTCTTTACCGAGACCCGAACCGGCCCCCGGAGCTCCGTCCCGACCTTCAGAGCTCCGTCCCGGCTCCTTCCCTGAGCTCTGAACCGGACCTTCAGAGCTCCGTCCCGACCTTCAGAGCTCCATCCCGGCTGCCTCAGAGCTCCATCCCGGCTGCCTCAGAGCTCTGAACCGGACCCCGGAGCTCCGTCTCGCCCTCCAGAGCTCCATCCCGGCTGCCTCAGAGCTCCGAACCGGTCCCGGAGCTCCATCCCATCCTCCAGAGCCTCATCCCGACCTCCAGAGCTCCATCCCGGCTGCCTCAGAGCTCCATCCCGGCTGCCTCAGAGCTCCATCCCAGCTGCCTCAGAGCTCCAAACCAGCCCCGGAGCTCCGTCCCACCCCTGTTCCCCATTGCTGGTCCCCGTTACCTCATCCCGATCCTGTTTCTCCCTTCCTGATCTCGGATCCTCGTTCCCATTTCCCCCCTCCCATTCCCATTTTCCCATTTCCCCATTTTTCCCCTTTTCCCATTTTCTCCATTTTTCCTGTTTTTCTGCCCCATTTTTCTTCCCCATTTCCCCATTTTCCCATTCCCATTTTCCCCATTTTCCGTACTTTTTTCCTATTTTTTTCCTATTTTTCCTGTCTCCCCATTCCACTTCCCATTCCCATTTTTCCTATTTCCACTTTTCCATTCCCATTCCTATTCCCATTTATTTCCGTCCCATTCTCATTCCCATTTTTCCGTCCCATTCCCAATCCCATTTTTCCCGTTTCTCTGCCCCGTTTTTCCCGGTTTTTCTTCCCCATTTTTCCATTTTTTTCCCATTTTCCCCATTTTTTTTCCCATTTCCCCATTTCCCCACCCCATTCCTATTCCCATTTCCCCATTTTTTCCCCATTTTTCCCCATTTTTCCCATTTTCCCCCATTTTCCCCCATCACCATGCGCCCGGCCGGGCTCTGCGCCGCCTCCTTGGGCTCTCTGGGGCTGCTGCGGCTCCTCGGAGCTCCATGGGGCTGGAGCGTCCTGGCCTCGCTGGGGCTGGGCTTGGGCGGAGGAGGATGGAAATTCCTGCGGCTCCTCATCAAAACGGCACCGAGAGACCTCTTGTGAGTTACATTGGGAAAAATTGGGGAAAATTGGGGAGAAATTGGGAAAAATCAGGGAGAAATTGGGAAAAAAAATGGGTAAAAAATTGGGAAAAATTGGGGAAAAGTTGGGAAAAAATGGAGAAAAATGGGAGAAAAAAATTGGAGAAAAGTGAGAAATATTGGGTATTGGGGACATTGGGGACAGTGGGGACATTGGGGTGAAATTGAGGAAAACCTGGAAAAAATTGGGAAAAATTGGGGAGAAATGGGAGAAAAAAATAGGGAAATTTGGGAACAATTTGGTATTGGGGACATTGGAGACATTGGGGGCAGCTGGAAATTCCTGCGGCTCCTCCTCAAAACGGCACCCAGGGACCTCTTGTGAGTGACATTGGGGACATTGGGGACATTGGGGGTGGCTGGAAATTCCTGCAGCTCCTCCTCAAAACGGCACCGAGAGACCTCCGTGTCCACTTGGAGCTCCACCTCCTCTGCCGCTCCTCCTCCACCTCCAAAATCCCCAAATTTCACTACAAACCACCCCAAAAATCCCCGATTTTTTCTAAAATTTCCAATTTTTCCCTGAATTTCCCCAAATTTAACCAAATTTAACCAAAATTCCCAATTTTTTCCCCATTTCCAGCGGTCTCTGGGTCCTCCACGTCTGCTTGGAGCTCCTCCGTCTCCACCTTTCCCTTGGAGCTCCGCTGCCTCCACTGCTCCTCCTCCACCTCCAAAATCCCCAAATTTCACTACAAACCACCCCAAAAATCCCAGATTTTTTCCAAAATTTCCAATTTTTCCCAAAATCATGCAAATTTAACCAAAATTCCCATTTTTTTTCCATTTTCCAGCAGTCTCTGGGTCCTCCTCCGCGTCCGCTTGGAGCTCCGCCGTCTCCGCCGCTCGAGCTCCACCGCTCCTCCTCCATCTCCAAAATCCCCAAATTTCGCTACAAACCACCCCCAAAATCCCCAATTTTTTTCCAAAATTTCTAACTTTTCCCAAAATTACCCAAATTTAACCATAATTCCTAATTTTTTCCATTTTTTTCCCTATTCCCAGCGGTCTCTGGGTCCTCCTCAGTGTCCGTTTGGAGCTCCGCCATCGCCTCCGCCACCTCCACCGCTCCTCCTCCATCTCCAAAATCCGCAAATTTCGCCACAAAATCCCCAAATTTTAGCACAAACCACCCCCAAAAATCTCCAAAATTCCAAAATTTTCTCATTTTTCCCAAACTTCTGTTTTCTCAGTGGTCTCTGCGTCCTCCTCCACCTCTGTTTGGAGCTCCGCTGTCTCCGCCGCTCGTGCTCCACCGCTCCTCCTCCACCTCCTCCTCCACCTCCAAAATCCCCAAATTTCGCTACAAACCACCCCCAAAACCTCCAAATTTTAGCACAAATCCCTGATTTTTCTCAAATTTAACCATTTTTTCCCATTTTTTCCCATTTCCAGTGGTCTCTGGGTCCTCCTCCGCGTCCGCTTGGAGCTCCACCTTGGAGCTCCACTGTCTCCACCTTTCCCTTGGAGCTCCGCTGCTCCTCCTCCACC
>NW_026626047.1:8629-9623 GCF_030028575.1 Malurus melanocephalus
CCAAAATCCCCAAATTTCACTGCAAACCACCCCTGAAATTCCCGATTTTTTCCAAAATTTCTAATTTTCCCCAGAATTACCTAATTTAACCAAAATTCCAAACTTTTCTGTTTTCCCAGCGGTCTCTGGGTCCTCCTCCGTGTACGCTTGGAGCTCCGCCGCCTCCGCCGCTCAAGCTCCACCGCTCCTCCTCCACCTCCTCCTCCACCTCCAAAATCTCCAAATTTCGCTACAAACCACTTCCAAAATTCCAAATTTTAGCTCAAATCCCTGTTTTTTCTCAAATTTAATAATTTTTCCCCATTTTCCAGTGGTCTCTGGGTCCTTCTCCACGTCCGCTTGGAGCTCCGCCACCTCCGCTGCTCGAGCTCCGCCGCTCCTCCTCCACCTCCAAAATCCCCAAATTTCGCTACAAAATCCCCAAATTTTAGCACAATCCACCCCCAAAAATCTCCAAAATTCCAAAATTTTCTTTTTTCCCAAATTTTTCTGTTTTCCCAGTGGTCTCTGGGTCCTCCTCCGCGTCTGCTTGGAGCTCCGCCGTCTCCACCACTTGGGCTCCACCGCTCCTCCTCCACCTCCAAAATCCCCAAATTTCACTGCAAACCACCCCTGAAATTCCCGATTTTTTCCAAAATTTCTAATTTTCCCCAGAATTACCAAATTTAACCAAAATTCCTATTTTTTCTGTTTTCCCAGCGGTCTCTGGGTCCTTCTCCACCTCTGCTTGGAGCTCCGCCACCTCCGCTGCTCGAGCTCCGCCGCTCCATCGCCCACCTCCAAAATCCCCAAATTTCGCTACAAAATCCCAAAATTTTAGCACAAACCACCCCAAAAATCCCTGATTTTTCCCAAAATTTCCTAAAATTCCTAATTTTTTCCATTTCTCCTCCATTCCCAGTGGTCTCTGGGTCCTCCTCCGCGTCCGCTTGGAGCTCCGCCGGCTCCGCCGCTCGCGCTCCACCGTCCCCTCCGTTTTCCGCTCCGTCGCCCG
>NW_026626048.1:0-1444 GCF_030028575.1 Malurus melanocephalus
GGGGATGGCGGATTGGGATTGGGGATTTGGGATTTGGGGATTGGGGGATCGGGGATTTGGGATCCGTGGGAATTGAGAGATTGGGGTTCTGGTGAGGAGGGGACGGGGATTTGGGATCGGGGATTGGGGGAATCGGGGATTTGGAGGGATCGGGAATTGGGGGATCGGGGATTTGGGATCCTCGGGGTTTGGGGCATTGGGAATTCAGAATCCTCGGGAACTGGAGGATTGGGAATTTGGGATTCTGGGGAACGGGATGGGAGAAGATCGGAAATTGGGGAGAGGATCAGGAATTTGGGTTCCTCAGGAATTGAGGGAGTCAGGAATTAGGGGTGGGGGAGGATCAGGAATTCAGGATTCTCGGGAATTGAGGGATCGGGAATTCGGGATCCTTGGGAATGATGGGGGGAGTGGATTTGGGTGGGAATGGGACGGGATGGAAAAGCGGGATGGGATTTGGGATGGGATTTGGGAATGGGGGTTTTGTTTGAGATCAAATCCCGGAAAAAAACAGATTTGGGAATGGAGAGGGCGGGAAACGGGGAATGGATTCCACTGGGAAAGGGGGGATTTATTGGGATCTGGGGATGGAATTCCCAGCCGGGCTGGAATTCCCAGGAAAAGCTGGAGCATCCCGGGATTTGGGATCTGCCCCTGAATGAGCTTCCATTCCCTTCCCACCCAAACCATTCCCAACCTCCACCCCGTGCATCCCGAAGGGTGGAAATTCCCTGGAATCCCAGAATTCCCAAATCCCTGGAATTCCCTGGAACCCCAGGCCTGTTCGGGATCGTTCCCTCATGCCCGTAATTCCCTGGAATCCTGGAATTCCCTAAAATCACCAGGTTTTCCCTGGAATTCTGGAATTCCCTGAATCCTGGAATTCCCTGGAGTCGCTGCTTTACCCCAGGAACTCCAGAATTCCCAAATCCCCGCTCTCTGTCCTTCACCCAGGCCTGTTTGGGACCGTGTCCCCGGAATTCCCTGGAGCCCCAGAATTCCCTGGAATTGCCATTTTTCCCCAGAATCCCGGAATTCTCTGGAATCACCGGTTTTTCCCAGGAATCCCGGAATTTCCTGTAACCCCAGAATTCCCAAATCCCTGCTCTCTTTCCCCTCCCAGGCCTGCTTGGGACCGTGCCCCCAGAATGTTTTGGAACCCCGTTATTCCCCGGAACCCCGGAATTTTTTGGAACCCCGGAATTTTTTGGAGCCCCGGAATTTTTTGGAGCCCCGGGATTCCCTGGAATCTCCGTTTTTCCCCGGGAACGGGCGGCTGCAGCCGCTGTCCGAGAGCCTCCGGCGCTACGTGATGAGCCACTTCCGATGGAACCAGTTCGGCCGCGGCAACGGCAGCACCGGCGGCACCGGCGGCGTTCGGCGGAGAGAGGAGCGGAACGGGGACCGGCCAGGGGCACCGGAATGGCCCGGGAACCGGCCCGGG
>NW_026626048.1:3189-4519 GCF_030028575.1 Malurus melanocephalus
GACCCATCCCAAACCCATCCCAAACCCGATCCCAAGGGTCAGGATTCATCGCAAACCCCATCCCAGGGATTGGGATTCATCCCAAGCCCAGTCCCAGGGACCCAAACCCATCCCAAACCCAATCCCAGGGCTCCAAACCCATCCTAAACCAAATCCCAGGGCTCGGGATCCATCCCAAACCCAATCCCAGGGCTCCAAACCCATCCCAAACCCAATCCTGGGGACCCAAACCCACCCCAAACCAAATCCCAGGGGCTTAGGATCCATCCCAAACCAAATCCCAGGGCCCCAAATCCATCCCAAAACCAATCCCAGGACTCCAAACCCATCCCAAACCAAATCCCAGGGCTCAGAATCCACCCCAAACCAAATTCAGGGGCTACAAACCCATCCCAAACCAAATCCCAGGGCTCGGGAACCATCCCAAACCCAATCCCAGGGCTCCAAACCCATCCCAAACCCAATCCCAGGGCTCCTAAACCCATCCAAAACCCAATCCCAGGGCTCAGAATCCACCCCAAACCAAATTCTGGGGCTCCAAACCCATCCCAAACCCAATCCCGGGGCTCCAAACCCATCCCAAACCCAATCCTGGGGCCCCAAACCCATCCCAAACCAAATCCCAGGGCTCAGAATCCACCCCAAACCAAATTCCAGGGCTCCCAAACCCAATCCCAGGGCTCAGGATTAATCCCAAACCCAATCCCAGGGCTCCAAACCCATCCTAAACCCAATCCCAGGGCTCCAAACCCATCCCAAACCAAATCCCAGGGCTCCAAACCTATCCCAAACCAAATCCCAGGGACTTAGGATCCATCCCAAACCAAATCCCGGGGCTCCAATCCCATCCCACACCATCCCAAACCCAATCCCAGGGCTCCAAACCTATCCCAAACCCAATCCCGGGGCTCCAAACCCATCCCAAACCAAATCCCAGGGCTCAAAATCCACCCCAAACCAAATTCCGGGGCTACACACCCATTCCAAACCCGATTCCATGGCTCAGGATTCATCCCAAACCCATCCAAAACCCAATCCCAGGACTCCAAACCCATCCCAAACCAAATCCCAGGGGCTTAGGATCCATCCTAACCCAAATTCCAGGGCTCCCAAACCCAATCCCAGGGCTCAGGATTCATCCCACACCCAATCCCAGGGCCCCAAACCCCTCCCAAACCCCATCCCAGGGCCCCAAATCCATCCCAACCTCCTGAGGGGGAGAGATCCCACTGTGCCGAGCTAGGATCAGATCCAGAACATTCCCAAGCCTCAGGGAGGGGTTTCCAACCCAAGAAATTCCCATAAATTCCAATAAATTCCCATCTTTTCC
>NW_026626048.1:5527-7194 GCF_030028575.1 Malurus melanocephalus
AAAAAAAAAATGGGAAACTCCCCAAGACCGGGATTCGGGATACATTGGAAATTTCTTCTTGGATCCCTCTTTATCCCTTTTTTTTRCCCCTATATGGACCAAAAAATAGGGTAAAAAAAACTCCAGGACTGAGATTTGGGATCCCATGGGAATTTCTTCTTGGATCCATCCTCATTCCAGGTTTTGTTCCATTTGTGGACAAAAAAAAAATGGGAGAGAAACCCCAGGATTGAGATTTGGGCTGGATCCAATGGGAATTTCCTCTTGGATCCATCCTCATTCCACGTTTTCCTTGTTGGTATCCCCTTGATGGGTCAAAAATAAAGGGAGAGTAAATCCCCAAAATTGGAATTTGGGATCCCATGGGAATTTCCTCTGGGATCCATCCTCGTTCCATTTATGGGACAAAAAACCAGGAGAGAAACCCCAGGGTGGGAATTGTGGCTGGATCCTGGGGTTTCAAATCCCAAACATCACAAGGATGGGAAGGATTCGGGATCGGAGCATTCCGAGCCCGGATCCCGAGGGTTCCCTTTTCCCGGCAGGTCCTGGCCAAGCTCCTTTTCCACGGGACGCAGCTGCTGAGCGAYGTGAGGGTGGAAGCCGACCTGCGGGAATGGCGGAGGCGGGAAAAGGACGRCCAGGAGAGGCTGAAGAGGTGAAAATTCCCGGCTGGAATTCCCAAAAAAATCCCCAGGAGTGTCCCAGGATGGATTTGGGATCGCGGTCAGGGCTGCAATGGGATGGGATGGAAGCTGCGGGAATCCCATCCCAACCATGGCGGGATTGTGGGATGGACGACGCTCCGAATCCATGGCGAGGGATTGGGATGGAAGTCGGGGATGGAAAAGGGAAGAGAGACCCTTCCTGGAGTGCCGAGATTGCCGGGGAAGGGCCTGGATCCCGAAATTCCTTGTCAGGGAGGAGTCGGGGTGGGGATGGATCCGATCTGGGGCTGGGAGAGCCAGAAATGGAGGGAATTCCCTGGGAAAGGGGGGATTTAGTGGGATCTTGGGAAGGAATTCCCAGGGAATGTCCTGGGATGGATTTGGGATTGTGGGAATGTCCCAGGATGGATTTGGATCCCAGGAATGTCCCAGGATGGATTTGGGATCCCAGGAATGTCCCAGGATTTGGATTTGGATCCCGGGAATGTCCTAGGATGGATTTGATCCCAGGAATGTCCCAGGATGGATTTAGATCCTGGGAATGTCACAGGATGGATTTGGGACCCCAGGAATGTCTCAGGATGGATATGGATCCCAGAAATGTCCCAGGATAGATTTGGGATCACAGGAATATCCCAGGATTTGGATTTAGATCCCAGGAATGTCCCAGGATGGATTTGGGATCCTGGGAATGTCCCAGGATGGATTTGAGATCCCAGGAATGGGATGTGATAGGAAGGGATTTTGGGAAGGGATTTCTGGATGGGAAGGGATTTGGGGAAAGGACTTGAGGAAGGGAAGGGAATTAGGGAAAATAAGGGAATTAGGGACGGGATTTAGAAAAGGGAAGGAATTTTGGGAAGGGATTTCAGTAAGGGTAGGGAAGGAAAAGGAAGGGAAGGGATTCCAGGACGGGATTTCAGGAAGGGATTTAAGGAAGGGAATGAATTTAGGGAAGGGAAGGGATTTCAGAAAGGGATTTGGGAAAGGAAGGGATTT
>NW_026626048.1:8039-9654 GCF_030028575.1 Malurus melanocephalus
CAGGGAGGAGTCGGGGTGGGGATGGATCCGATCTGGGGCTGGGAGAGCCGGGAATGGAGGGAATTCCCTGGGAAAGGGGGGATTTATTGGGATCTGGGCAAGGAATTCCCGGCCAGGCTGCAATTCCCAGGGAATATCCCGGGATGGATTTGGATCAGGGGAATGTCCCAGGATGGATTTAGATTTCGAGAATATCCCAGGATGGATTTAGATCTGGGAATGTCCCAGATTTGGATTTCAATCCTGGGAATGTCCCAGGATGGATTTGGGATCACAAGGAATGTCCCAGGATGGATTTGGATTCCCCAGGGAATGTCCCAGGATGGATTTGGATCCCAGGAATGTCCCAGGACGGATTTAGATCCCGGGAATGTCCCAGATTTGGATTTAGATCCTGGGAATGTCCCAGGATAGATTTGGATTCTGGGAATGTCCCAGGATGGATTTGGGATCACAGGAATGTCCCAGGATGGATTTGGGATCGTGGGAAGGTCCCAGGATGGATTTAGATCCTGGGAATGTCCCATGATGGATTTGGGATCCCAGGAATGGGGTGTGATAGGAAGGGATTTCGGGAAGGGATTTCTGGATGGGAAGGGATTTGGGGAAAGGACTTCAGGAAGGGAAGGGAATTAGGCAAAGTAAGGGAATTAGGGAAGGGAAGGAATTTTGAGAAGGGATTTCAGTAAGAGATTTAGGGAAGGGATTCAGTAAGGGATTTAGGGAAGGGAAGGGATTTCAGAAATGGATTTGGGGAAAGGAAGGAAAGGGATTTAGGGAAAGAATTAAGGGAAGGGATTTCAGGAAGGCATTTTGGGAAGGGATTCACAGAAGGGAAGGGATTTTGGGAAGGGTTTCACGGAAGGGAAGGGATTTAGGGAAGCGATTTGGGGATTTTGAGAAGGGATTTAGGGATGGGATGGGATTTAGAATGGGATGGAAGAGGAAGGAATTTAGGGAAGGGATTTCGGGATTTTGAGATGGGATTTCAGGAAGAGATTTGGGGAAGGGATTTAGGAAAGAGATGGGATGGGATTTGGGATGGGATTTGGAATGGGATGTGATAGGATGGGATTTCRGGAAGGGATTTCTGGAAAGGAAGAGATTTGGGGAAAAGACTTCAGGAAGGGAAGGGAATTAGGCAAAGTAAGGGAATTAGGGAAGGGATTTAGGGAAGGGTAGGGAAGGAAAAGGAAGGGAAGGGATTTCAGTAAGGGATTTAGGGAAGGGAAGGGATTTCAGGAAGGGATTTTGGGAAGGGAAGAGATTTCAGAAAGGGATTTGGGGAAGGGATTTAAGGAAGTGATTTTGGGAAAAAAAATTCAGGAAGGGATTTCGGGAAGGGATTTAAGGAAGGGAATGAATTTAGGGAAGGGAAGGGATTTCGGGAAGGGATTTCGGGAAGGGATTTCAGGAAGGGATTTCCAGAAGTGATTTAAGAAAGGGAATGAATTTAGGGAAGGGGAGGGATTTCGGGAAGGGATTTCAGTAAGGGATTTAGGGATGGGAAGGGATTTCAGAAAGGGATTTGGGGAAGGGAAGAGATTTTGGGAAGGAATTTAGGGAAGGGATTTTGGGAAGGGAAAAGCCCCAAGATCTGGAGCAATCCCCGCTC
>NW_026626049.1:0-1252 GCF_030028575.1 Malurus melanocephalus
ACTGCTGGAATTTTCTGTTAAAGCAGCTCCGTGCTCACGGTCCCGTGGAGGGATTGGGGCCATTCCGCAGTTTGTGCTCCAGGATCTCCTGGATGGTTTCATTTTTAGGGATTTTATCCCCGAAATGTTTCCATTTCACCGGGCAGGGATGGCGCTGATCCTCAGGGATGTGCTGGGGTTGGGATTCACTCCGGAGCAGAGCCCTGCCCAGGGTGAAATGGCAGGGATGACTTTGGGATATCTGCTGGGTGTCACCGTACCATGGGTGTCACCATTCCCTGGGTGTCACCATTCCCTGGGTGTTACCATCACCTGGGTGTCACCATCTCCTGAATGTCACCATCCCCTGGGTGTCACCATCCCCTGAGTGTCACCATCCCCTGGGTGTCACCATCCCCTGGGTGTCACCGTGCCCTGGGTGTCACCATCCCCTGGGTGTCACCATCTCCTGGGTGTCACCATCCCCAGGTGTCACTGTGCCCTGGGTGTCACCATCCCCTGGGTGTCACCTTCCCCTGGGTGTCACTGTGCCCTGGGTGTCACCATCCCCTGGGTGTCACCATCTTCCGTGTGTCACCATCCCCAGGTGTCACCGTTCCCTGGGTGTCACTGTGTCCTGGGTACCAACGTCCCCTGGGTGTCACTGTGCCCTGGGTGTCACCATCTCCTGGGTGTCACCATTCCCTGGGTGTCACTGTGCCCTGGGTGTCACCATTCCCTGGGTGTCACCTTCCCCTGGGTACCAACATCCACTGGGTACCAACATCCACTGGGTACCAACATCACCCGAGTAACAGCATTCCCTAGATACCAGCACCCAGCAAATATCAGCCTCCCTGGGCACCAACATCCTCCAGGTATCAACATCCCTCACGTGCCCACATCATCCTGGGTACCAGCACCCCCTAGATACCAACATCCCGTTGGTACCAGCATCACCTGGGTACCAACATCCTCTGGGTGTCACCATCCCCTGGGTGTCAGGGTCACTGTATCCTGGGTACCACCATCCCCTGGGTATCAGCACCCCCTGGGTACGAGCATCCCTTGGATATCACCATCCCGTGGGTACCAGCATTCCCTGGGTGTCACTGTGCCCTGGGTACCAGCATCCTCTGGGTGTCAGGGTCACTGTATCCTGGGTATCATCATCCCCTGGGTATCAGCATCCCCTGGATTCCAATATCCCTTGGGTACCAGCATCCCCCGGGTACTCACATCACCCTGGGTATCACCATCCCCTGGATATAAC
>NW_026626049.1:6232-7313 GCF_030028575.1 Malurus melanocephalus
CTTGTCCTGTCACTGCAGCTCCCGATGAAATCTCCTGTCAGGCTGAAGCCTGGCTGTGACTGAGCTGWTCCTGTGCCTCTCCCAAGATTTGGGGACATTTTGGTGTCCCAAAATCACCTCCTCCCTGTCCCCTTTTACACCAGTTCAGCAGGGCACACCCATCCTCCTGCTCTGCTGCCCATCCCGTGCCACACCTGGACCCCCTCAGAACCTCCCTGTGCGACAACTCAGCCATTCCCTGAGCACAGGATAATCCCAGGAAATCTCAGTCATTCCCATTGGGATGTTGGGGGGTTCTGAAAAATCCTCAGCCCTGAGTTCAGACAGAAAGAAAGAGAAAACTGTGCCCGTCCTGTGCTGATGGCTCAGCCCTTCCCCGAGTGCAGGAAAATCCCAGAAATTCCCTTTCCATCCCATTGAGATGCTGGGGGGCTCTGAAAGATCCTCAGCCCTGAGTTCGCCCCTCTCATGCCTCTCGCATTGATGGCTCAGCCCTTCTCTGAGTGAGGAAATTTCCAGAAATTCCCTGTCCTTCCCGTTGGGATGCTGGGGCGGGTTTAGTTCACACCAGAGAGGTTGAGCAGCCAGTGCCCACTCCTCATATCCCTCCTGTGCCTTCCCCGAGTGCGGCATAATCCCAGAAATTCCCTGTCCTTCCCGTTGGGATGCTGTGGGGGCTCTGAAAAATCCTCAGCCCTGAGTTCAGACAGAAAAAACGAGAAAACTGTGCCCACCCTTCACATCCGTCCTGTGCTGGTGGCTCAGCCCTTCCCCGAGTGCGGGAAAATCCCAGAAATTCCCTTTCCATCCCATTGGGATGTTGGGGGGCTCTGAAAAATCCTCAGCACAGAGTTCACACCAGAAAAGGCCAAGCTCCCGCTCCTCTCATGCCTCCTGCTCTGATGGCTCAACCCTTCCCCGAGCACGGGATAATTCCGGTGAATCCCTGTCCATCCCACTGGAATCCCTCAGCTCTGAAAGACCCTCAGCCCCGAGTTCACCCCAAAAAGGGCGAGAGATCAGTTCGTCCTGCGCCCACCCCGTGCGGGATCCCAGAGCAATCCCAGACCGTGCCTTTCCT